>NC_134363.1:63145816-63250292 GCF_048569485.1 Anomaloglossus baeobatrachus
CGGCAGCCACGATATGGTACAGGAATATTAAATTGACAAGGTACCTAATTCAGTTAATAAAAATACTCAAGGATAAATACATATGTATGTTTAAAATAGCTGTGAAAGTTCGGTCACAAAAGCAATCCAGCGGCCCATAAATAAAAGCAATCCTCCTACTTCAGGATACCTGCAACAAGGTTAGAGTTCTGTGCTTTGTTAAATTCTTACACGCTGCACTCAATCACGGTCCCTGGTTAGAGTTGAATATACCGCGCTCCTAACGAGGAGTAAAGCAGTAACTAAACCAGTGCACCGGGGGCCCGTGCCAGATCCCCAGTGTATGTTACCTGACGCCGGCACCAGTCAGGAGGGTTCCGTGAGATGTGGTCTTTGCGTGGGACAGATTTTTCTCCCAGCTGAAGAGATTGAGTAATGCTGGGTCTCGATGCACAGGGATTTGAGTCCAGACACCCGGGTGCCAAATAAGAGTTGTTGAGGATGCAGGGTTAGATTGTCCTGAATTGTAGGCTTCGCTGTAAGCTGCGCTGGATGCTTGATTGGGCATATACCTGCCAGAAATCCGGCAGGTCTCGTGGTCAGTGAAGAGCAAGGACAATTACGTCCACTTCACAAGCAAGGACTGAGCACAATCCGACGCGCGTTTCGGGGGTGTCACCGGTCCCCTTCCTTGAGGAAGGAATTCTGGCAGGTATATGCCCAATCAAGCATCCAGCGCAGCTTACAGCGAAGCCTACAATTCAGGACAATCTAACCCTGCATCCTCAACAACTCTTATTTGGCACCCGGGTGTCTGGACTCAAATCCCTGTGCATCGAGACCCAGCATTACTCAATCTCTTCAGCTGGGAGAAAAATCTGTCCCACGCAAAGACCACATCTCACGGAACCCTCCTGACTGGTGCCGGCGTCAGGTAACATACACTGGGGATCTGGCACGGGCCCCCGGTGCACTGGTTTAGTTACCGCTATACTCCTCGTTAGGAGCGCGGTATATTTAACTCTAACCAGGGACCGTGATTGAGTGCAGCGTGTAAGAATTTAACAAAGCACAGAACTCTAACCTTGTTGCAGGTATCCTGAAGTAGGAGGATTGCTTTTATTTATGGGTTGCTGGATTGCTTTTGTGACCGAACTTTCACAGCTATTTTAAACATACATATGTATTTATCCTTGAGTATTTTTATTAACTGAATTAGGTACCTTGTCAATTTAATATTCCTGTACCATATCGTGGCTGCCGCCGGCCGGGGCCCCACGATATTGCAGTCCTTTTATGCTTAAAAAGTTTTTATTTTTATTTTTATAATTGTCCTTGATCAGCAGTAGGAATTAGGACTCTTGTTCTAATAAAATTAATTAATTAAATTAACTCTCCTCTTATATTTCAGCGCTGGTTTGTGAGACATTTTACTAAAAAAATCTCTAATTTATTTTATGAAAATAAACTCAGTTTTACATTATTTGGATAATCAAAAATTTATTTTTGAGCTGTACTTTACAAGCTATCTTCCAATGTACAGAGATACTGGCAGAGGTAACATAGTCACGCCTGCCTCTGTTCCCTTACTCAGTTTGCTTCCTGCGTTTCCTTCCTGTCTCCTTGTTCTATTTCCTTACCATTTATTACTTCTGTGCTGGCTGATAATTTATCCAAGGAAAAATGACATAGTGAAACCATAAACCTCGCTATAGTTTTACTCTTATTAAAGGGTTATGCCCATCTTCAAGATCCTATCCCAATATGTAGTACGTGTAATAATAATAATATTAGCAAATACATCCAATTAGAAATGTAGTATAGATCTCCTGATATAGTCATGTCTCTTACCTCATGTGCAGGGCATTGCAACTTAGGTATCCTAACTAACTGTTATCACGCTGGTGGGTGCGAACCCACTGAACCACAGGGCTGGGCTTACCCGGGTGGAGTGTGACTAAGCGACTATCTGGTTTTCATTTTTGCCACTGATGGTGCTTGTACTGCAGGTAGGCGCCAGGCACCACTCCAAAGCAGTCGCCGGTTCTGCGGCAGCTGACCCCAGGTGTCAGGAATGCAGGTTTAGACTCAGGGTATCTGATGAGATGGCAGGAACATACTGGATATCTCATACGGACAGGTCAGCTGGCACAGACAGGATGGCAGGTACAGGCTGGACAGGAACACTGGAACAGGTACAAGGGACAGGTTTGGGTTCAATCAAGAGGTTCATAGGCGAAAACGCTGGGCACTGTTCAAGCAGTAACACTGGAGGCTCCGTTAAACCATCACCGATAAAAAGGCATCAAACACCACAGTTCACAGTGGTAAATACCTTCAGCAGCCAGGCAAAAAAAATCACTGTGGTGCTCTTTTAAAGCAAAAACACATGCAAAATGCAATGAAAAAAGATGAAAAGGCACTCAGCGGTGAAGCTGTACAAAAATCCTTTATTGGAAAGCGGGTTATGGATTAGGGCATTAGGGGAGGGAAAAACACACAAACATGCTGGACAACGGCCATTTTGTGCCCTCTCGGGGTGCTTCCACGGGTCCAGTGGACCCGTGGAAGCACCCCGAGAGGGCGCGAAACGTCCGTTGTCCGGCATTATTGTGTGTTTTTCCCTCCCCTGATGCCTTGATCCGTAACCCGCTTTCCAATAAAGAATTTTTGTACAGCTCCATGTGTTTTTTGGTGTTACTGGCACTGGTCTTCTGAGTCCCTGGGGGTAGGTCCTGCATCTTTGACAGGATTCAGTTCCCTATAGCTCCTGATGGCTCAGGGGTGCTACA
Organism: Anomaloglossus baeobatrachus; assembly: GCF_048569485.1. Taxonomy (NCBI): domain Eukaryota; kingdom Metazoa; phylum Chordata; class Amphibia; order Anura; family Aromobatidae; genus Anomaloglossus; species Anomaloglossus baeobatrachus. The sequence goes on from NC_134363.1 coordinate 63,148,588, forward strand.
TTGACACATGGCTAAAATTGCAATATGCTGTAATAAGAGATGAATGAATCAATTTGCAGGACCTCGATTCATTGGCCACGTCAGTATTCCCTGATGGCCGGACGAGAGCCCTTCGAAACCGCCTCCTTCCTGACAGCCTTGCTATCTCCTCAATTGATTAGCCAGTCTGGTGCGATGGTATAGTTGCGCCGTGACACACACATGGTGTTAGGTAGGGCATTTAATCAAAAGAAAAGCTGATATGCAGGGCTCCCATCCGGCGGCCATAAACTACTACCATTGTCCATAAAACCAGGATCTTGTGAATTGATTCACTCATCTCAAATGATAATTCAAAACAAGTTGAGATGAGCTCCTCTAACTCCCTGTGTTAATCCTTTTCTTGTGTACATGTGTACTCTCTACATTAATGGGCACTGATTGTTTTGTGCTTCTTGGCATATGCATATGAATTTTTCCCTCTTGATCATTATTTGATGCTTTATGCCATGAAAAATGATGAATGGCGTTCCGACACTGTTCCAGCGCAGGCTCCTGCTCTTTGTTTTAAGAAAGAGAAAATGCAACAACCGAAACCCACGAGAAGAGCAACACAGCACTATAGCAGAAATATATACACAGATATGGTTAGGAATTTCTTATAAATTTGGAATTCTCTGCCTTTTAAAGGGGTTCTCATTATTTTAAAGAGAATCTGACACCCTGAAATCCATATTAAACAACCTTAGCAGTGATATTAGTGATATAGCCGCTATAAAAATAATAGCACTAAATTGTAGTAGTATGGAGCCTGAAAAAATTACTTTTAACTCAAAAGAAAATTAGGGGGCTTCAGAGCACCCTCAGCGTGGCTAACAGCTTGGTGTACCATTATGCTCCCTCAATTTGTATTTCGATGATTTCTCTTGCTTTTGATTGACACTATTCTTTTGCCCAGAGTAAATGCAAAGTCAGCCCGCCTGTCTGTGTGAGTGAACTTGTGATGCCCTGGACCCCAGGGGTCACAGAATAACATCACATACACACATCCCCCCCCCCAGGTCAGGAACACCAGTCAAACAAAACCCTTGTTGCCTCCCTCCAGGCTTGATGTCCACACCAGGTGGGGCGGAGCCAGGCGGTTGACCCCACCCCCAGGAGTTCACAGGCCTGGAGGCAGGAAAAAGCTAGTTAGTTGGTGTAGAGGAGTTGGTGTAGAGGAGTTGGAGGTAGAGGTTGAAGTGGAGAGGTGGAAGTGAGAGGAAGAAAGTCTGTGTGTGTCTGGGTCGGAGCCCAGGCACAGTCAGCAAGGTCGGCAGACAGTGGTGGCCGTCTGCAGGAGTTGGTGGAGGTCAGCGGAACCGTAGGATCGGGGTCAGGCGGTGGTCTGCCGGTACCGAACCGGGGAGCAGATTGAAGCCAAGCACCAAGGCAGGGTACTCAGACCCCGCCTAGGCTTGGAAACCGCCGTAAAGGTCGAATTCTCTGATTGCGGTCTGGACCTCAGGGGTTCATTCCCAACCAAGTCCTATCATAAGGCAACAGCCCGGATAAGAGCCACCGCCAAGGGCCAGAGATCCAAGGGCCAGCGCCTGCGGGCAAAACGGGCTCTCCGGACACGTACAAGCCGGGGAGTGGACTACCCGTGGGAAGCCATAGGAGTCAAACACTTACACATAGGTGCAGGAAACGACAGCCACCATCAACCCGTCCAGGGAGAGTGAAGACACCGCAGCCGACTGTGGGCCCCGTCCATCCAGTCGTTTGGTTTACCAGAGACTCTGTTCTTGCCTACCTCAGTGAGTACATCAGTGCCATCCGGCACTGCTCTGCACCGCAACGTCCACGCTGCCTCCCCGCATCGGCACCTGCACCTATCCCTCCTCCCTACTCCCCAACCGGGGCCCCGGGACCAACAGCCCCTACCCACAGAGGGGTCAACACCTTAGCTGCTCTCCGCCATCGCTCCCGGGATGCCCACCATCACCACAACCCGTGGGTGGCGTCACAACTGACATCCAACCACAAACCTTCCCTCCCTTTTCACTCGTGGGCGAGGGGGCGCTGCTCGAGCCCCCGGGTCCGGCCCTGTGCTGGAGCCACCGAGGAGCAGAAGCCCCAGACCCGAGCACCAGCGAATCCCAGGTGAGCGGTGTTCCCAACCCCTCCGCCCGCGACACACTGACACAGTGCCAGAGAGCGCGCACTCGTATTTTAGGCAGTGGCTTTCTCCTCCCTGGCTCCTCTCTGACGCTGTTCACTCTATACTTCTGGGTGTATCTGGGTGTATCTGTCACGCTAGCTTCTGAGTGTATCTGTCACGCCAGGTACGGGAAAGTACCAAGCGCACAGTGAAAGCGAAGGGAAACCCTGTGTCTGGCGAAAGGGAAGATAGTGACCAAACCTACTGCTGGTGTGTGGGATCTCTCACCATCCTTGATAGGTTCCGCACCTATGCGCAGAGCCGGATACCTGACTCTAGGTATCCCTAGTGCTGGGTCCTATATAGGGAATGAGTGGGATGAGCTCTTCGTCAACCCCACTAACCAACTATAGAAAACACAAGGGGGACACACAGGGGGGAAAGCATTAAATACTTATCATTATATGACTCAGGTAGTTCAGCAGAGTTTTCAGCAATGATACCACAGAGGAGTACAAGCCACCTGCTTGCAACCAAGGTTTGAAGGAACTGAAAAATAATACCAGCACCAGTCCAAGGAAGAAAGGGGTATTTTAACACCAAGGATATACTGATGATCAGCACCTGGGTGGAAGTCGAGCTCTTGCTGGGTTCAAAAGGGGGAGAGATGAATCCAGCAGGAAAGCTACCTATACCAATGAATACTGACAGCAGGAACAATGGAAAGACAGGAAGCATTCTGCGCAGCCAAAAGCTGTGACCTTCTAAAGCCAGGAACCACATTACTGTCTGTCATCCGTGACACACCCATGACAGTATCCGTGTGGTGTGAAGGGTTATTAGTGTAGGACAATACACCCACAATGACACTGTGTGTACACAGGCTGATTTCAAGCAGTGTTCGCTTTGGGCAATTAATAAAAATCAATTTTATCAGGTACTGTACCACTACAATGTACAGCACTAGAAACATTTTATAGGTGCAATGGCGGCTACATTAATATACAGCTAATGTAATATATATTATGAAGGTGACAGATTCTGTTTAATAGATATCTTGTGGACATGATTTTGTGACATTCACTAATAAGTAAGAAGTGAATTTGGCACTCATATGCAGATTAATAACATTTCAAAATCCAAAGATAAACAGCACAACGTTTCAGTCTTTTGGACCTTCATCAGCGTGCGCTGGCCGTTATCCCATCTGGACCAGTGCTATTACTGCAGACTGTGGTATTCACAGATGGAAAAGCAGGCACATTCAGTGAATTGGATCCTACTTGTGCACCATCATCTACCGGAAGTGTCGTGTTCATTCTATAAACCATTTACTTCTAAGTATGTTTTCCTCCTGTACTTGATAGAGCCATCTTCCTTGCAGATTTTCAAATTGAAGATGATGGAGGAGTGTGGACAAGACCTGACCACCAGTCTCCTCCAATTAAAAAAAACAGTTTTACCATGAGTAGTGTTCTATGCCAGTCGCTGACTGGAGTAACATTTCTGCTGTTGGCAAAATGGGTCAGAAGAGAGATTTGACGAGCGCTGAAAAGTCCAAAATTGTGAGATGTCTTGCAGAGGGATGTAGCAGTCTTGAAATTGCCAAACTTTTGAAGTGTGATCACCGAACAATTAAGCGTTTCATGGCAAATAGTCAACAGGGTCACAAGAAGCGTGTTGGCCAAAAAAGACGCAAAATAACTGCCCATGAATTGAGGAAAATCAAGCGTGAAGCTGCCAAGATGCCATTTACCACCAGTTTGGCCATATTTCAGAGCTGTAACGTTACTGGAGTATCAAAATGCACAAGATGTGCCATAGTCAGGGACATGGCCAAGGTAAGGAAGGCTGAAAAACCACCACCTTGGAACGAGAAACATAAGATAAAACATCAAGACTGGGCCAAGAAATATCTTAAGACTGATTTTTCAAAGGTTTTATGGACTGATGAAATGAGAGTGACTCTTGATGGGCCACATGGATGGGTCAGAGGCTGGATCAGTAAAGGGCAGAGAGCTCCACTCCGACTCAGACGCCAGCAAGGTGGAGGTGGGGTACTGGTATGGGCTGGTATCATCAGAGATGAACTTGTGGGACCTTATCGGGTTGAGGATGGAGTGAAGCTCAACTCCCAGACCTACTGCCAGTTTCTGGAAGACAACTTCTTCAAGCAGTGGTACAGAAAGAAGTCGGTATCATTCAAGAAAAACATGGTTTTCATGCAGGACAATGCTCCATCACATGCATCCATGTACTCCACAGTGTGTCTGGCCAGTAAAGGTCTAAAAAATGAAAAAATAATGACATGGCCCCCTTGTTCACCTGATCTGAACCTCATAGAGAACCTGTGGTCCTTCATAAAATGTGAGATCTACAGGGAGGGAAAACAGTACACCTCTGGGAACAGTGTCTGGAGGCTGTGGTGGCTGCTGCACGCAATGTTGATCGTAAACAGGTCAAGCAATGACAGAATCTATGGATGGTCGGCTGCTGAGTGTCATCAGACAGAAAGGTGGCTATATTGGTCACTAATTTTTTGGGGGTTTGTTTTTGCATGTCAGAAATGTTTATTTCTACATTTTGTACAGTTAAATTACATTCATACCTGGTAAAAATAAACAAGTGAGATGGGAATATATTTGGTTTTTACTTAGTTGCCTAATAATTCTGCACAGTAATAGTTACCTGCACAAACAGATATCCTCCTAAGATAGCCAAATCTAAAAAAAAAACACTCCAACTTCCAAAAATATTAAGCTTTGCTATTTATGAGTCTTTTGGGTTGATTGAGAACATAGTTGTTGATCAATTATAAAAAAAATCCTCTAAAATACAACTTGCCTAATAATTCTGCACACGGTGTAAAAAGGGCAGCATTAAGGGGTACTTTGCACAATATGACATCGCAGCTACGATGTCGGTGGGGTCAAATTGAAAGTGACGCACTTCTGGCGTCGCTCTCGACATTGTAGTGTGTAAAGCCTAGATGATACGATTAACGAGCACAAAAGCGTCGTAATCGTATCATCAGTATAGCGTCGGCATAAACCATAATTACCTTGCTGCGACGGTCCGATGTTGTTCCTCGTTCCTGCGGCAGCACACATCGCTGTGTGTGAAGTTGCAGGAACGAGAAACATCTGCTACCTGCGTCCCGGCCGCCAATGCGGAAGGAAGGAGGTGGGCGGGATGTTTACATCCTGCTCATCTCCGCCCCTCCGCTGCTATTGGCCGCCTGTCGTGTGATGTCGCAGTGACGCCGCACGACCCGCCCCCTTAATAAGGAGGCGGGTCGCCGACCAGAGCGATGTCGCAGGACATGTGAGTGCATGTGAAGCTGCCGTAGTGATAATGTTCGCTACGCCAGCTATCACCATGATATTGCAGCTGCGACGGGGTCGGGGACTATCGCACTCGGCATCGCAGCATCGGCTTGCGATGTCGTAGTGTTCAACGTACCCCTAAGGGTATGTGCACACATTCAATATTTGCAGTAGAAAAATGTGCTGCAAATACTGGACTGTTGGCAAAAGACACTGCATAAAATACGCTACTTTTTGTCATGCTTTGATGACATTTTTTCACATTTGTTCCAATGGGTGGAAATCATTGAAAAAACACTGAAAGAATTGACATGCAGCAGATTTGAAACTGCTTCAACTCTGGAAGGAAATAACAAACAGCATGTGCACTGAAAAGCAAAGGAGTAACAATGTTTTGAACTTTTGAGTTTCAGGCTCCATATCTCATCATCCACTCCAGCTTTGAGCTTAAGACTCCCTTTATTTTATAGACAATCATCTTGACTATCTCATACATAAATTTGAATGGCCACTATTTTGCATTTGATTAGTTATGCAGATTTTCGTCATCTCGCTGCATTGTTACTGTTTTGGTCCTAAAAATCTAGATTTAAATATTAATATTTTGTTAGTATTTTGTAAATCCATTTTGGGCTTTCAGCACTGCCTGAATACGTCTGGACATAAGGGGGCTTTACACGGTAGCGATATCGCTAGCAATTTCTAGCGATAGCGACCGTGTAAGTACCCGCCCCCGTCGCGCATGCGATTGTTTGTGATCGCTGCCGTAGCGAACATTATCGCTACGCAGCGTCACATATACTTACCTGGTCGGCGTCGTCGCTGTGACTGCCAAACAATCCCTCCTTCAAGGGGGAGGGACGTTCGGCATCACAGCAACGTCACCGCAACGTCACTAAGTGGCCGGCCAATCAAAGCAGAGGGGCGGAGATGAGCAGGACGTAACATCCCGCCCACCTCCTTCCTTCCTCATTGGGGCCGGCGGCAGGTAAGGAGACGGTCCTCGCTCATACGGTGTCACACATAGCGATGTGTGCTGCCGCATGAGCGATGAACCACAACGCTAAACAACCCTTACCGATTTTTGACTTTGGGACGACCTCTCCATGGTGAACGATTTTCACCATTTTTGAGGTCGCCTAAGGTCGCTGGTAAGTATTACACGCTGCGATATCGTTAATGACGCCGGATGTGCGTCACTAACAACTTGACCCCGACGATCAAACATTAACGATATCGTAGCGTGTAAAGCCCCCTTTACTCTCCATCAGATTCAAATCTGAACCCAGGTCTCTTCTACCCATTCTCAATGATGGTGCATACTGGTCGCTCACTTGGGGATGTATACAGCTTTTTCTTCAACTCTACCAGATTGAATTGAGGTCTGGGGGCTGTGGGGCCAATCCAGCACCACTACATCATTGTCATTGAATCAATTCTTCCCCAATCTCAACGTATGCTTCAGGTCTTTGTCCTGCTGGAACGCTATGTCGTCCTTTTGATATCCATAGTACTTGAGTGTATGAAGTAACTCTTCTTGTAGGATAATCACATATAGCGCAGCATTAAGACCACCATTAATGCTGGTCAAGTATCCAACATCGTTGGCTGTGAAACAACCCCATATCGTCAGCCTTCCTCCACCGAACTTGAAAGTTCCTTCAGTTGCTCGATGCATCAGCCCCTTTTTCCAATTCTTTCTTCCAGACCTAGTTGCACCCATCGGAGCTGTCTATAAACTTTCATCTCATTGATCCAAATCACCCTTTTCCAATCTTCTACTGTTCACTTTTCAGACTTTTTGGAAAACTTGAGCCGACACTTCTTATGACAATATTGATATCAAAGCTTCTTTACCTTTTTTCGGGCCATCATTCCAGACTTGTGCATCACACGGTGCTTGCATGGATGTCTGTGATCTCACTATCACGAGACATACAAGCTGCCTCCACTGTCGGGTTTGGCGCCAGAAGCGATAGAACTTGTGATGAGCTGACTTGTCTGGACGTCACCTCTTGGGTTTTGAATGGATGGTCAGACTTCATTTCTTATTCTTCTAACTGTCACGGCACTCACATGATGCAGTTTGGCAATTTTCTTGGCAGGGAGTCCGCTATCGATGAGCTGGATGATGCTGTTTCTGGTTTCTTGGGAAATCTTCTTCATGGCTGTTTCTTAAACCAGTGACCTTTTGCTTGGGAATCAACCTGATAACACACTGAGCTATTAGGGAATGTGAGAACAGGTTGTAATTTGTAGTATAGAGGAAGAAAAACAGGAGCAAAACAGTAACAATGCAGCGAAATGACAAGAATCTGCTTAACTGATTATATGTTAAATAGCTGCAAGTCACATTTATGTATAAGATAGCCAAGATGATTGTAAAATGAAGGACGTCTCACGCTGAAAGATGCCATTGATGGTGAGATTTGGAGCCTGAAAGCCAAAACTTCAAAACAATGTTACCCTTTTGCTTGTCAGTGTAAATGAAATTTTAGAAATTTCACTTTGCTGGTACAATAAAGAGCTGCATTTTTACGCTACAATAACATGTGGGGAAAAATGTGGCAACAATGCAACATGTGAACATATCTGAATCCTACAAACTCTAAATCCTAGAATCCTTGGGCCATATCTGGACTCCATTACGGAAACAGCTACAATTTACTTTACAATATATCAGTAAAATAAGATTTCTCAACACAATGGTAACTAAGAAAGAGAAAGGTCATCTATACCCTATTCCACAAATGCATGAACCGAAATAGTATTCTGCCCTTTGCATGTAATGGAAAGAACAATAAAAGTAGACTTTCTCTAGGTCACAAATATCTTCAAAAAGTTAGACAAATTGTTTCACCTAAAAGTGCAAATGAAATGACAATGAATTTTTAACCCCTTAAAACTTCCTGCCTACGCTTCTGCCTGACCTTCTGTTTCTGTATCATCCATGAGCTTATATTGTTGCATCTTCACCAATTACCAGCTGGTGACTACTTTGGAGAGTGTGACTTGGGAAAACACCCACAGACAAGTCTAAACTTGGGACTCGTGGAAGCCTAATTAAGGTGAAACGGCCATCGTCCCCTCCTAGGAGCTGGCTCACAGGTTGCCTCCAGCCCTTTTACCCATGCATCTGTTCAAATAAAACTTTTTCCAGCACAGCGGATGGAGTGCGGTCCTTTCTTCATCTTACATACTTCCAGGGGCGGACTGGCCCACCAGGAGGTCGGGAGAAGCCCCGGTGGGCCCCTGCTATTGATGGCCACGCCCCCTAGGCCCCGCCCCCTACCCCCCCTGGGCCCCTATGGATGTGTGTGAGAGGCCCCCCCCCGGCCGGTAATTTCACTAATCATATCGGCACATTGCCGATATGATTAGTGACAATCCCATTCCCTCTGGAGCGGCAAGCAGGGAGAGCGATCTCCCCGCTCTCCCTGCTGTCACTGTCAGTGCCGCGCGGCTCTGACTCATCTGCGCAGCGACACTGCAGGAGGAAGCAGTCTCAGAGTGATGACTGTTTCCTTCCTGTGCAGGTGCTGGCAGCATCGCACTGCGCGCTGCGGAGGACGGATCGGCGTCACCCCTGGCTGCAGCAGCACGTGAGTATAGAAGGCGGGGGCCCCGGGGGAGGGTGCGAGGGCCCGGAGAGCGAGCAGGGGCCCCGGGGTGGGAGTGCAGGGGCCCAGGAAGGGTGTACGGGGTCCCCAGAGGGGGGGTGCGGGGTCCCGGGGAGTGAGCAGGGGCCCCTCATACTCACCTGTCTGCAGCCTCCCGGTACCATGTCCGCTCACGGTACCGCGGCTCCGGCTGTGTGCAGACGGCCGGGACACCTCCGATAGCTGCAGGACCTGGCGCTGATCACCTCATGCGGTCACCTGATGGAATCAGCTGACAGTGATAGTGACAGCAGTGACGCCGGCTTTTTACTACCCGGCCGGCTAAATCAGCTGATGCCGTCAGGAGACTTTATCAGCTGATTACCGCCGGGTCCTGCATTGATTGGTCTGACAGGAGTCTGCACAGAAGTGTGTGGGTTTTTTTTCTTTTTTTTTTGCACTGATGCATCAGCTGATTGTATAAACGGCTTTTATACAATCAGCTGCTGTGTCATGGAATTCACATCCTTGATCCTGACACATCATCAGATCGGTTTGCCTTCCAGCAAACGATCAGATGATATTGGATCTGGATTGGACGGCGCGGGACCCTGACCCAGGATTACTGCTGAGGGGGGTTCTTTATTTCAATAAAGATGGAGTCACTAATTGTGTTGTGTTTTATTTCTAATAAAAATATTTTTCTGTGTGTTGTGTTTTTTTTTTATCTTTACTAGAAATTCATGGTGGCCATGTCTAATATTGGCATGACACCATGAATTTCGGGCTTAGGGCCAGCTGATAATATACAGCTAGCTCTAACCCCATTATTACCCAGCGAGCCACCCGACATCAGGGCAGCTGGAAGTGTTGGATACAGCGCCAGAAGATGGCGCTTCTATGAAAGCGCCATTTTCTGGGGTGGCTGCGGACTGCAATTCGCAGAGGGGGTGCCCAGAAAGCTTGGGCACCCTGCACTGCGGATTCCAATCCCCAGCTGCCTAGTTGTACCTGGCTGGACTGAAAAATATGGCGACGCCCACGTCATTTTTTTTTTAATTGTTTAATGAAATTCATGAAATAAAAAAAAAAGGGCTTCCCTATATTTTTGGTTCACAGTCGGGTACAAATAGGCAGCTGGGGGTTGGGGGCAGCCCATAGCTGCCTGCTGTACCTGGCTAGCATACAAAAATATGGCGAAGCCCACGTCATTTTTTTGGAGGGCAAAAAACTCCTGCATACAGTCCTGGATGGAGCATGCTGAGCCTTGTAGTTCTGCAGCTGTCTGCTCTCCTGCATACACTAGTGGAGAATGAAGAACATATTGAAGAAGGAAATTACATCAGATCTTTTTTTTCAACAATCTTTAACGGCATTGTTCACTGATAAAAAACACATAAAAAAGCAGTGAGCAAAAACGCAGCCAAAAACGTGGTAAAAACGCATCACGTTTTTACCGTGGGTGCATTTTTGTGCGGTTTTCTGCGGCCAAAAACGCACAAAAAACACCTAGTGCGCACATACCCTTAGTGAGCAGAGAGCCGCGGAGGATGGAAGACAGAGGAAAGGCCACCGGTGCTTGGAGCAGGTAAGCGCTCAGTGAGCCGAAGATGCAGGGAGAGGGGCCACATAAGATGGCAGCTATATGTGGCTATATGGGGAGAGGGGCCACATTAAGATGAAGGAAAGAAAAATTCTTCAGCTCACCTGTTGCCCGGACTGCTGGACCTTGCGGGTGCCTAGGATCCGTCGGTGAGTCCCAACCGGTTAGTGGATATAGGAAATAGGAAAAATGATCCGGCACTGAATCAGTGCCGGATCATTTTTCCTATTTCCTTCAGCCACATTAAGATGGCAGCTATATGTGACTATGGGGAGAGGCCATATAAGATGGGAGCTATATGTGGCTATATGGGGAGAGGGGCCACATTAAGATGGCAGTTGTATGTGGTTTTATGGGGAGAGGGGCCACATTAAGATGGCAGCTATATGTGGCTATATGGGGAGAGGCCACATAAGATGGCAGCTATATGTGGTTATATGGGGAGAGGGGCCACATTAAGATGGCAGCTATATCTGGCTATATGGGGAGAGGCCACATAAGATGGGAGCTATATGTGGCTATATGGGGAGAGGGGCCACATTAAGATGGCAGCTATATGTGGTTATATGGGGAGAGGGGCCACATTAAGATGGCAGCTATATGTGGCTATATGGGGAGAGGGGCCACATTAAGATGGCAGCTATATGTGGCTATATGGGGAGAGGGGCCACATAAGATGGCAGCTATATGTAACTATATGGGGAGAGGAGCCGCATTAAGATGGCAGCTATATGTGGCTAGATGGGAGCTATATGGGAAAAGGAGCATATGGGATGTGATCTGCTGGGGAAAGAGGCCATAATGGGATGGGATCTGCTGGGGAAAGAGGCCATAATGGGATGGGATCTGTATGGGGAAAGAGGCCATAATGGGATGGGATATGTAGGGGGAAAGCAGCCACATGGGATGGGATGTGTAGGGGAAAAGAGGCCATAATGGGATGGGATCTGCAGGGGAAAGAGGCCATAATGGGATGAGATCTGTATGGGGAAGGTCGTCCATTCCTATTTTAGCAGGGCTCCTTTAGTAATAATTTTTAAAAACTGTAGAAAAATCATTTAATACAATAAGAGTGACAGTGACTGGAACAACTGGTGCTGGACAGGGGAGTGCAGGTATTGGAGGGGAAGGAGATTTTACTTTAAATTACTTGTATTTTTTGGTTGAGGAAATTGCGTGAAAATGGGTGTGGCTAACAGAATGGATGTAGTTACAGAATGGGTGTGGTTTTCAAATGGGCGGTGTTTACAGAGAACCTGTTAAAAATTTGAATCCCACCCCTGCTATATACAGTACGGTAACTGCATGGTGCTGGTGGGCCCCAAGATTGATTTTTCCTGGTGGGCCCCAGGTACTCCAGTCCGCCGCTGCATACTTCCTTCGGATCCCTTCTGCTGACGGGCACCCCCGCTCTGGATTGATCACATCGCAACATCTTCCCTCTGCATGCGGTACCGCAGGTAAACACGCGGATTGGTGTAGGACCACCCTTTGTTTCTATTATCGCTATGGCAGCTTCACATGCACTCACCTGTCCTGCGACGTCGCTCTGGAAGGCGACCCGCCTCCTTCCTAAGGGGGCGGGTCGTGCGGTGTCATAGTGACGTCACATGGCAGGCGGCCAATAGCAGCGGAGGGGCGGAGATGAGCGGGACGTAAACATCCTGCCCACCTCCGTCCTTCCGCATTGCAGCCGGGACGCAGGTAGGAGATGTTCCTCGCTCCTGCGGCTTCACACACAGCGATGTGTGCGGCCGCAGGAACGAGAAACAACATCGTACCTGTCGCTGCACCGGCATTATGGAAATGTCGGACCCTATACCGATGATATGATAACGACGCTTTTGCGCTCGTTAATCGTATCAAAAAGGATTTGCACACTACGATATCGACTGCGACGCCGGATGTGCGTCACTTTCGACTTGACCCCACCGACATCGCACCTGCGATGTCGTAGTGTGCAAAGCCCCCCTTAGACTCTGGTTTTAGTTTAGCTTACATCAAATCTGCAATTTTAAGATTTCTTTCATTTGAGTTAAAGGGGTTGCCCACTTCTAAATTACTGTATTCTCCATTTAAACTATTATCAGCCAACTCTCCGCTGCAGGCGCCATTTCAGCGTTGTCAGCACTGGGTCTACTGTGGTTTTTATGATGTTATGTCACATGAACCCTGCAGCCAATCAGTGGCCGATAATCGTCCCCTTCACTCTCATTTCCTTTGGACTTGGGAAGGGGATGACAGAGTAGTTGACAACCCCTTTAACACTAGAATAACTGGACAAAAACCATGGATTTGGTACATTTATTGGTCAACTATATGAAAGGTTTGTCCTAATTGGTTTACGAACAGACTGAATATTTAGCCTTAAGACCAGGCTGTTGTAGTGGCTGCTTTATCAGCAGTTACTGAACCCAAAATTATTGTAGTGATATTTTTTCCCACTACGTACGGGGATGTACCAAGTGAACGACAAAAGGGAAGGGAAACCCTGTGTCTAGGGAAGGGGGAGATGGTGATCCCTGCCCAAGCCTACCACTTGGCTCTAGCTTCCTTCCCTAGATAGGTTCCTCACATATGCGCCGAGCCAGATACCTGACCCAAGTATCCTTAGTGCTAGTCCCTGGCTTCCCTCCCTAGATACGTTCCACATCTATGTGCCGAGCCGGATACCTGGCCCTGGCTGACCCTGAAGTAGGCCCTATGTAGGAAGCAGATTGGATGGGCGCTTAGTCAACCCCTCTAAGCTCTAAAGAAAACACAGGAATAACAAACAGGGGGAAAGGGAACACACAACTTATCTCCAGATGACTCAGGAAGAGGAACTGCAACAACCACAAAGATTCTCCAGATGTATGCAAGCCGACTGTTTGTACTGAAGACTTATTAAGGGTATAAGATCTATCACCAGCACAGAGTAATAGGAGTGAAAGTATATAAAGACACCAAGGGAAGTGCTGATGAAAAACAGCTGAAAAGATGAGGACCTCTGCAGGGTCCTAAAGGGAAAGGGATGAAAACCAAGCAGAAATAATAAAAGGTCAGGGAGCAGTTTGCGCAGCCAAACACTGTGATCGTCTATAGCCGGACACCACAGGACTGTCTGTCACCTGTGACAATATTATAACCTCTTTAAAGTTTTAAAATTAATGTGAAGTTACCACATAAATCCTCTGGTTCTGAATAGCCAGGTGTTGGTCTTTTGACATTCCTATTGCAAGTGGACTCCAAAGAATTGGCCTATATTGATGGCCTGTTTACTGCCCTGAAATTACTCTACAATGGACCTTACAGAATTTCCTCAGCCTCTTCCGTGAATGAACTGCAGAGGATTGTCAACTAAATGATTCTGCTGTAAGAAGTTGATGCTATGTAGGTCTCTCAAACACTATTAAGTATATGGTGATCTTTTACCTCTTCAAACTCTGGAATCTGTTATCAAACTGGACAGAAAGCTGTCCCTCTTGCTTTAATAGAAGTCATTGTAGACTGGAAAAACTAAACCAACTAATAAATATGAGTGAATATATTTGATGGAAATTGAATTTGTATAACATTTTAGAAAATTTGCTTGTCCCAGCAAACTCAAACAATTTACTATTTGACTTGTGCAAGTCGTCAAAAAATGCCAGCCGCCATTTTATACATTGGATAAAATTGCATCAGACATACTAGGCTCACATGATCTCAGGCATATACAGTATGTGCAGGCTTCTCAATTATGCCTTGCAGCAATCACATCACATGGTATTGCCCAGTAATAAAGGAAGGATGATCATAGTTTGTATAAAAGCCATAGCAGGGAATGCAGCAGTCATTTTTAGAGTGATTCAGGATAGTGAGAGGACATCAGAGCTCATAGCTCAGCAATAGAAATAGTGATAGAATGCTCTAAAATATTGGAAAAAGAGTCCAGACAGTAAATTGTTGCAAAACTGCTGCAATAAATAAGATGAAAGTAGTAGTTTCTAAATATATTAGCGATTCAAATGATAAGGAGAGAGAGAGAAATAGGACAGATGACAGCAGAGATGTCAATGTGATCAGTGATAGTGTAGCTGGCTTGGCAATTTGTCTTGCTGTGTTTGAAAAACATAATTTTTGTAATTCTTCATGCACTAGAAAGTAGTAAGCCAACACAATATTTGTAGAAGAAAAAAAAATGAGTCAGAGAAAGTGTGCTTGTCACAAGAGATTGACTGTATTAAGATTTTTGGATTTCTTGTGTTGTAAAAATAGTAAAATTAATCAATATCCAGACATTTAACAGGAACTGTCTATCTCAAAAAGTGGTGTGCTTCTCAAACAATTTTCAAATTTATTTTTTTTTGCACATCTATTTTACTAGTCAAATTTTTACATCTGTGAATCTGTTGAAAAATAGATCTAATTCTTCTACTGTCATTCTGGGAGCAGGTGATTCCATAACTGATGTTGATGGAGGACGAACAACAGTGCCTGAAAGTTGTAGTCGTGATCATGGTGGTGGTGAGTTTTATGTGTGTGCATCTTGGGTGTGGGACTTCTTTTCAACATTGTTAGATGATAAATCTGCGATATGCAGGATCTGTAAGCAGAAGATAAGCCGTGGATGTCCTCGCTTATGCAGACTACGATCTGTGGTTGTTCATCAGCAAATAAAGCAACATCACCTGCTTATTTTGGCAATCACTTGTCCAGCAATATGAGGGAAGGTCAAGCTGTCCTCCTACCCCTTCTCCGCACTCATATTTCTGGTAGCCCATCTGCACCCTTAGGCCGGTTTCACACATCCGGCTTTTTGCCGTTTTGCCGGATGCGGCGCTCTCCCGTACAGTTAATACAGTACAGTGACAGCGCAACAAGCGCCGGTCACATGCTGTCATGTGACCGGCGCATGTGACCCGGAAGTTACAGCGCTGTCATTGTACTGTATTAACTGTACGGGAGAGCGCCGCATCCGGCAAAACGGCAAAAAGCCGGATGTGTGAAACCGGCCTTAATTAGTACCTGGTCTTTGTGACCATCATCATCATCAATAACTACTGCTTTTTTTGCTCCTCCTCTTCATCTGTTGAACTGTGAGATATCCATTCCTGATTGTGTGGCACTTTCAGTAAGACTGCCAGGAAGCATTGTAATGCTATTTATCTGAAGATTAATCCTATAGCTGCAGGTAAATAGAGTTTTCCAAGGTCACGGGTTTGCTTTTAAGGTTTGCCAATTACTATAGGAAACACCGGATTTTCTAAAGTTGCCAAATCTCTAACAGACTTGACAAAGAACCTATGTTTATTTCTGAGTGAAAATCAAAAGCTATGAAGTCTTTGAAAAAATTGATGGTCGCCTTTAGGGTATGCTCTGATGTTGCAGATTTTTTTTTTCTGCACATAAAACTACATCTCTTGGCAGGAAAAACTTTCCTGAAAAAAACAAACGTTTTATGCCACGTTTTTGAGGGTTTGATATGCATTTTTAATGCTTTTTTTAATGCACTGAAATAGGGGAAATGCTGGGAAAAATACAGAAACAATTGACATGTCAATTGTTTGGTGCAGTTTTTTTCTGCACCAAAATCTGCAAAGAAATAAATTTACAACGTGGGCACAGCACTTGAGGATTCTCATATGCTTTGCTGGAATGCGTTTTTCCTTGCAGTATTGATTAAAATCTGCAAGAAAAAAGGCAGAAAAAACGCAGCTTGGGCACACAGCATTATAACTTCTCGACTTCAACCTAAAACAGATGACTCTTTTATCAGGCATATAACAATCACGGTCGCGAGTGCGTCCAGGCCTGGGGGTAGAGAGGGTCCGCCGGCCCCAGCCCCTGTTTCAGCTGGATATACATCCAAGGGCGTGCATCCAGCTGGAATACATCGCAGCACAGAGGCCCGTTGGCTTTCTGCACTGCGATGTGTCGGTCGCCGATTAAGACTATGAATATTCACTGCTCCCCACACCCATAATCCAGGGCATAAGGAGCAGAGAATATACCGGCACCTGGCAGCCGATTGCACTGTAAGGGTACCGTCACACTTTAGCGACGCAGCAGCGATCCCATCAGCGACCTGACCTAGTCAGGATCGCTGCTGCATCACTACATGGTCGCTGGTGAGCTGTCAAACAGGCAGATCTCACCAGCTACCAGTGACCAGCCCCCAGCCAGCAGCGACGTGCAAGCGACGCTGCGCTTGCACGGAGCCAGCGTCTGAAAGCTGCGGACACTGGTAACTAAGATAAACATAGGGTATGGTTACCCGATGTTTACCTTAGTTACCAGCGCACACCGCTTAGCTTAGCGTGTGCAGGGAGCAGGAGCCGGCACTGGCAGCGTGAGAGCTGCGGAGGCTGGTAACAAAGGTAAATATCGGGGAACCAGCTTGGTTACCCGATGTTTACCTTGGTTACAGATTACCGCAGGCTGTCAGACGCCGACTCCTGCTCCCTGCACATTCAGGATTGTTGCTCTCTAGCTGTCACACACAGCGATGTGTGCTTATCAGCGGGAGAGCAACAATAAAAAAACGAACCAGGGCTGTGTGTAACGAGCAGCGATCTCACAGCAGGGGCCAGATCGCTGCTCAGTGTCACACACAGCGAGATCGCTAATGAGGTCACTGCTGCGTCACAAAAAACGTGACTCAGCAGCGATCTCGCTGTGTGTGAAGTACCCCTAAGTGGGCGCGCTTACGCATGACATTGATGTCATGCGCACCACTGCTTGCATGCTGGTCAGATGTGGCATGCCATATCAATGGAGGAGGACACCGTGGAGTGTGGAGAAGGTGGGTATAGTTGTTTATTTTTATTACTGTGTGTGGCACCTAGGGGTATTTGTCACGCTCCCCGGGTCCCCTGCCCTGCTCCCCGGCTCACCTGCCATGCTCCTCGGCTCCCCTGCCTCGCTCCCCGGTTCTTCGGTCCGGTCTCCGCCGCTCCCCGCTCTCCAACCTCCTTTGCCTGCGCTTCCCATGCGTCCTGGTCCCCGCTCCCGGCGCCCGTCGGCTTCTCAGCCCCAGCCCGGCTCTGCTGCTTCCTCCTCACAGCTTCCTGCTCTGGCTTCTGGCACCCGGGCCGCGCGCATGCGCATTAGGGCGCGCGCGCGGTCATTGACCCTTTCTTAAAGGGCCAGCGTCCACTGACAGGAAATGATGCACACAGGTACAGGGTATAAAGGGGTTTAGTGTCCAAGTGGGCGGGGCCTGTTCTTCGTGTTTCCCAAGCTAGGAGTCAGGTCTCCTTGTGTTCCTGTGAGATACTCACCTCTCTCTCTTCTAGAGCCGATCCTGCCTTGCCATCCGGTCCTGCCGAATCCCGCACCCCGAACGCTGCCTATCTGCCATCCTGACAGTCCGTACCATCTCTGATCCCTGTGGTGACCCGTCATCTCGCTCCAACGGTTCCGGACTCCGCCTGACATCATCTCGGCTTCCGAACCTGAGCTCCGTCACCCGGACTACCATCAGTGACTCCGTGGTCCCAGGGACTTCTCCATTATACTCTTGTGCACGGACTCTCCTGCTACCTGTAGTGCTCCAGCTACCGGACCCCTTACCATCATCAAGGAGTTCGGCCCAGTGGATCCACCTCCTGGGTCTGCCCGTCCACTTGGCCCTAACAGTAAGAACAGGCCATGGATCCCGCTGAAGCACTAGCGGCCTTGCAGGAGGAACTCCAACGCCAGCGTGAGACCCAGACCCGCATGCTGAACTTCATGACTTCGGTGGACGCCCGCCTGAACACGCTACAAGCGTCAATTACATCTTCAGCATCTCGGGCTTCCACTAGCCAATCCACGGCTCCAGCCCCCGTGGCAGCCTCTTCGGATGCTTCCAGACTTCGTTTGGCCTCACCACCCCGGTACGCCGGAGATCCCAAGACCTGCAGGGGTTTCATAAACCAATGCTCCCTCCATTTCACGCAGCTGCCGCATTTGTTTGCCTCCGACCAAGCCAAGGTCGCGTTCATCATGTCCCATCTAGAGGGTGAGGCACTGGCGTGGATGAACCCCTTGTGGGAAAGGGAGGATCCTGTGACCACGAACATCCAGGAGTTCCTGCAGGCATTTCGTGGCACCTTTGACGAGCCCGGACGCGCCTCCGCGTCTGCCTCATCTCTTCTCCGGTTACGTCAGGGGACTCTGACGGTGGGTCAATACGCCATCCGTTTTCGCACCTTGGCTTCGGAACTCGGGTGGAACAACGAGGCTCTAACCGCCGCCTTCTGGGAAGGACTCTCGGGTCGAATTAAAGATGAGCTGGCTGGCCGTGACGTACCGTCCACCCTGGATGCCCTGATTACCCTAGCGACTCAAGTGGACATTCGCTTTCAGGAGCGATCCAAAGAAGTGTCCCGTGAGAGACGTCCGGTACGGCATTCCTCTCCTCCGCAGAAGCCCGCCGTACTTCAGTCAACGGCATCTGGTGTCTCCGTCCACGAGCCCATGCAGATCGACCGTGTGCGGCAGTCTGAACAACGCCGAGCAGAGCGGCTCGCCAAGGGCCTCTGCTTCTACTGCGGAGAGGGCACACACCTGCTACGCTCCTGTCCAGAAAGGCCGGGAAACTCCAAAGCCTAGGGTTGGTAGGAGAGGCCACCCTAGGTGCTGGGACTCTCTCAGACCCGGTTATGTGGACTGTACAAGTGACAACGGGAGAGACGCGGTTCACGGCTGAGGCGTACCTCGATTCTGGGGCAGCAGGCAATTTCATCCAGCAAGCCACGGTGGACAAGTACCAGGTGCCTGTTACTCCACTCGACAAACCCCTCGTGATTGCCTCTGTGGATGGGAGACCCCTCTCTGACACCATCTCATGGATCACCAAGCCGGTCGAACTGCGTATCGGTGCCCTGCACACCGAGACCATCGCTCTCTACGTCCTTCCACACATGTCCCATCAAATCCTGCTGGGACTTCGCTGGTTACGGACACACGAGCCATCAGTCAGCTGGGGGCACTGGTGAAATCACCCGATGGGGCTCTTCTTGCCATGAAAACTGTCTGAAGACCATACAACCCATCCGACGACCTCCGGTTCCAGAGTCCCTACCGGGACTGCCCTCGGCCTATTGGTCCTTCGCGGATGTCTTCGATAAAAAGGAATCAGAGGTACTTCCGCCACATCGTCCATACGATTGTGCCATCGACCTGCTCCCGGGAACTACACCTCCTCGAGGACGGATATATCCGCTGTCTCCAGCCGAGACAAGGGCCATGTCTACCTACATCACAGAGAGCCTGGCAAGGGGATTCATTCGGAGATCCTCCTCTCCTGCTGGAGCAGGCTTCTTCTTCGTTAAGAAGAAAGAAGGCGACTTACGCCCATGCATAGACTACCGGGGATTGAACCAAATCACCGTGAAAAACAAGTATCCCCTGCCGCTCATCCCCGAATTGTTTGATCGGCTTAGAGGAGCTCGTGTGTTCACCAAGTTGGATCTTCGGGGTGCCTACAACCTGGTCCGCATCCGCTCTGGGGACGAATGGAAGACCGCGTTCAATACTCGCGATGGGCACTATGAATACTGCGTGATGCCCTTCGGCCTGTGTAACGCACCAGCAGTCTTTCAAGAATTGGTGAACGACGTTTTCCGGGACCTTCTCTACGTCTGTGTGGTGGTGTATCTGGATGATATCCTTGTCTTCTCTCCGGACCTCCAGACCCACAGAGAGAACGTGCAGCTGGTTCTACAAAGACTGAGAGAGAATCGTCTGTACGCCAAGTACGAGAAGTGTGTCTTTGAGCAGTCTTCTCTCCCCTTCCTGGGTTACATCATCTCCGATACCGGACTGCAGATGGATCCAAAGAAGGTCTCCTCCATTCTCAACTGGCCTCCTCCTTCTGGACTGAAGGCAATCCAACGCTTTCTGGGATTCGCCAACTACTACCGCCAGTTCATCCCTCATGTCTCTGCTCTGTCTGCTCCTCTCTCCGCCTTGACCAAGAAGGGGGCTAATCCAAAGGACTGGTCACCTGCGGCCGACGCCGCGTTTGGCTCTCTGAAGCGGGCATTTGCCTCCTCTCCTGTACTCCACCGTCCGGAGTTAAACCGCCAGTTCACCTTGGAGGTGGATGCCTCCTCCTCGGGAGCCGGAGCAGTGCTCATGCAGAAGTCCTCCTCCGGGAAGATGGTGACTTGCGGTTTTTTCTCCAAGAGCTTCTCAGCACCTGAACGCAACTACACCATCGGTGACCGAGAACTATTGGCAGTCAAACTGGCTCTGGAGGAATGGCGCTACCTTCTGGAAGGAGCAGTGTACCCCGTTATTATTTACACGGACCACAAGAACCTGGAATACCTGCGGTCTGCTCAGCGACTGAACCCACGGCAAGCCAGGTGGTCCTTGTTCTTTGCCAGATTCGATTTCCAGCTCCATTTCCGACCCGCGGACAAGAATGTACGCGCTGATGCCTTGTCCAGGTCTTTCATGCCCATGGAGCAGGAGGAGGAGACATCTCAACCCATCATCTGTCCTAGTAAAATCATTCCGGTGGCTCCTGTCACCCTGGCCCAGATACCGCCCGGGAAGACCTATGTCTCTGAGACAGACAGGAAAAAAGTGTTACACTGGGGCAATGCCTCGAAAACAGCCGGTCATGCTGGTCAGAAGAGAACATGGAGTGCGATTGTACGTCATTACTGGTGGCCATCCCTTCGCACGGACGTCGCTTCTTTTGTCTCTGCCTGCTCCTCTTGTGCCAGGAACAAGACGCCCAAACACCTGCCATATGGCCGTCTTCTGCCTCTGCCTATACCCTCAGTTCCGTGGCAACACATTGCGATGGAGTTTATTACGGACTTGCCATTGTCCTCCGGACACACAGTCATATGGGTCGTGGTGGATCGATTCTCTAAAATGGCTCATTTCGTCCCTATGACTGGACTGCCCTCTGCCCAAGAACTCGCGGACGCCTATATACAACACATCTTCCGCTTGCATGGCTTTCCATCACACATTGTGTCCGACAGAGGAACTCAGTTCACCTCCCGCTTCTGGAAAGCTCTCTGCAAACATCTGGGAGTGACTCTGGACTTTTCTTCAGCTTACCATCCTCAGTCGAACGGCCAAGTGGAACGGGTCAATCAGATCTTGACCTCCTTCTTACGTCACTACGTCAACGCCCATCATGACGACTGGTCCACGCTTCTTCCTTGGGCTGAATTCTCCCATAACCACCACGTCAGTGAGTCCTCCTCCAGCTCTCCCTTCCATGTCGTTTACGGACTTCAGCCTTCCGTCCCTTTACCTGTATCCTCTTCCTCGGATGTTCCTGCTGCTGATGCTGTAGTCCGTGACTTTTCTACGATTTGGGACTCTGTCAAGACGTCCCTTGAACGTGCTTCCCTGCGGATGAAGAGACACGCGGACAAGAGACGTCTGGACCCTCCGTTTTTCTCTCCTGGAGATCTCGTCTGGCTTGCCTCCAAGTACGTCCGATTGAAGCTACCATCCTACAAGCTGGGTCCTCGCTACATCGGGCCGTTTAAAGTCCTCAGCAAGATCAATGAGGTCTCCTACAAGCTACAGCTCCCGGCCACGATGAGGATACCCAACTCCTTCCACGTCTCCCTGCTCAAGCCGGTTGTCCTTGGTCCCTTCTCCGCTGCTGCCAGTTCGGCTCCTCCTCCTATTGCCGATGACGACATCTATGCGGTAAGGGATATCGTGGCCATGAAGACCGTACGGGGTCGACAGTTCTTCCTGGTGGACTGGGCAGGGTATGGTCCTGAGGATAGGTCCTGGGAGCCTCGGGAGAATGTGGGCACTCCTCTGATCCGTGCCTTCCTGTCCCGGTTGCGGGGAGGGGGGCGTGGGGGGGGTACTGTTACGCTCCCCGGGTCCCCTGCCCTGCTTCCTGGCTCACCTGCCACGCTCCTCGGCTCCCCTGCCTCGCTCCCCGGTTCTTCGGTCCGGTCTCCGCCGCTCCCCGCTCTCCAGCCTCCTTTGCCTGCGCTTCCCAGGCGTCCTGGTCCCCACTCCCGGCGCCCGTCGGCTTCTCAGCCCCAGCCCGGCTCTGCTGCTTCCTCCTCACAGCTTCCTGCTCTGGCTTCTGGCACCCGGGCCGCGCGCATGCGCATTAGGGCGCGCGCACGGTCATTGACCCTTTCTTAAAGGGCCAGCGTCCACTGACAGGAAATGATGCACACAGGTACAGGGTATAAAGGGGTTTAGTGTCCAAGTGGGCGGGGCCTGTTCTTCGTGTTTCCCAAGCTAGG
This sequence comes from Anomaloglossus baeobatrachus, assembly GCF_048569485.1. Classification (NCBI taxonomy): domain Eukaryota; kingdom Metazoa; phylum Chordata; class Amphibia; order Anura; family Aromobatidae; genus Anomaloglossus; species Anomaloglossus baeobatrachus. The sequence continues at coordinate 63,171,438 of NC_134363.1, forward strand.
AGTCAGGTCTCCTTGTGTTCCTGTGAGATACTCACCTCTCTCTCTTCTAGAGCCGATCCTGCCTTGCCATCCGGTCCTGCCGAATCCCGCACTGCCTATCTGCCATCCTGACAGTCCGTACCATCTCTGATCCCTGTGGTGACCCGTCATCTCGCTCCAACGGTTCCGGACTCCGCCTGACATCATCTCGGCTTCCGAACCTGAGCTCCGTCACCCGGACTACCATCAGTGACTCCGTGGTCCCAGGGACTTCTCCATTATACTCTTGTGCACGGACTCTCCTGCTACCTGTAGTGCTCCAGCTACCGGACCCCTTACCATCATCAAGGAGTTCGGCCCAGTGGATCCACCTCCTGGGTCTGCCCGTCCACCTGGCCCTAACAGTATTATATGTACCAGGATACGGCCAGGATTGAGACATAAACAATGCTGGGGCCCTTATGGGGACATATATACCAGGATGGGGCCATTATAGGGACATCTATACCAGAATGGGGCTATGATGGGGACATATATACCATGATGGGGCCTTTATGGGTACATCTATACCAGGATGGGGACATATACAGTTAGGTCCAGAAATATTTGGACAGTGACACAATTTTCGCGAGTTGGGCTCTGCATGCCACCGCATTGGATTTGAAATGAAACCTCTACAACAGAATTCAAGTGCAGATTGTAACGTTTAATTTGAAGGTTTGAACAAAAATATCTGATAGAAATTGTAGGAATTGTACACATTTCTTTACAAACACTCCACATTTTAGGAGGTCAAAAGTAATTGGACAAATAAACCAAACCCAAACAAAATATTTTTATTTTCAATATTTTGTTGCGAATCCTTTGGAGGCAATCACTGCCTTAAGTCTGGAACCCATGGACATCACCAAACGCTGGGTTTCCTCCTTCTTAATGCTTTGCCAGGCCTTTACAGCCGCAGCCTTCAGGTCTTGCTTGTTTGTGGGTCTTTCCGTCTTAAGTCTGGATTTGAGCAAGTGAAATGCATGCTCAATTGGGTTAAGATCTGGTAATTGACTTGGCCATTGCAGAATGTTCCACTTTTTTGCACTCATGAACTCCTGGGTAGCTTTGGCTGTATGCTTGGGGTCATTGTCCATCTGTACTATGAAGCGCCGTCCGATCAACTTTGCGGCATTTGGCTGAATCTGGGCTGAAAGTATATCCTGGTACACTTCAGAATTCATCCGGCTACTCTTGTCTGCTGTTATGTCATCAATAAACACAAGTGACCCAGTGCCATTGAAAGCCATGCATGCCCATGCCATCACGTTGCCTCCACCATGTTTTACAGAGGATGTGGTGTGCCTTGGATCATGTGCCGTTCCCTTTCTTCTCCAAACTTTTTTCTTCCCATCATTCTGGTACAGGTTGATCTTGGTCTCATCTGTCCATAGAATACTTTTCCAGAACTGAGCTGGCTTCATGAGGTGTTTTTCAGCAAATTTAACTCTGGCCTGTCTATTTTTGGAATTGATGAATGGTTTGCATCTAGATGTGAACCCTTTGTATTTACTTTCATGGAGTCTTCTCTTTACTGTTGATTTAGAGACAGATACACCTACTTCACTGAGAGTGTTCTGGACTTCAGTTGATGTTGTGAACGGGTTCTTCTTCACCAAAGAAAGTATGCGGCGATCATCCACCACTGTTGTCATCCGTGGACGCCCAGGTCTTTTTGAGTTCCCAAGCTCACCAGTCAATTCCTTTTTTCTCAGAATGTACCCGACTGTTGATTTTGCTACTCCAAGCATGTCTGCTATCTCTCTGATGGATTTTTTCTTTTTTTTCAGCCTCAGGATGTTCTGCTTCACCTCAATTGAGAGTTCCTTACACCGCATGTTGTCTGGTCACAGCAACAGCTTCCAAATGCAAAACAACACACTTGTAATCAACCCCAGACCTTTTAACTACTTCATTGATTACAGGTTAACGAGGGAGACGCCTTCAGAGTTAATTGCAGCCCTTAGAGTCCCTTGTCCAATTACTTTTGGTCCCTTGAAAAAGAGGAGGCTATGCATTACAGAGCTATGATTCCTAAACCCTTTCTCCGATTTGGATGTGAAAACTCTCATATTGCAGCTGGGAGTGTGCACTTTCAGCCCATATTATATATATAATTGTATTTCTGAACATGTTTTTGTAAACAGCTAAAATAACAAAACTTGTGTCACTGTCCAAATATTTCTGGCCCTGACTGTATACCATGATGGGGCCATTATGAGTACATCTATACCAGGATGGGGCCATCATAGGGACATATCTACCAGGTTGGGGGCCATATATTCCAGGATATAGACATGACGAGTTCATGCACCAAAATGGGAGACATATTTCCCAGGAAGTGGCCCAGGATGGGGGACATTAGTACACAATGAAGGGGGAGTGGGGCAACTTGTATGTCTTTATATGATTTAGAAAACTACAACGGCCCATACAACAGACCAACCTGTGGGGGGGCTAGGCTCAATCTGTGCACTGGGGCCCATTGGACTCTATTTACATCACTGTCTTCTATGGTTATGGTGGATGCTGGATGAAGATTTAATTAGGGCTCATAAATTTGCCTGAATCTCTATACTGGAAAGCTTGTAAGACTGTGTGCACACGATGCGTTTTTATACCATTTTTGTATGGGTTTTTGAGTGCAGTTTTGTGACAAAGGAAAGTCTATGAGAATTCTGAAGTGTAGTGCATACGCTGAGTATTTTCTCCTTGCAGATTTGGTGCAGAAAATAATCTGCAGCATGTCAGTTATTTCAGTGTTTTTGCATGCGTTTTTTTACCCATTCAATTCAATTGAAAAATGCATAAAAAACGCTGCAAAAACTCGTTTTTGAGATGCGTTTTTAGAAATGGGGCCGAAATGTCTGCAATTTCTCAGTATGTGCACGTACCCTAATTGCTCAGAAAATACACATGGGGAGTGAACGGATTCACTTCTATTTGGAAAAATAGATTAGAATTACAATACAAAATGTATGACAAAGGAAAATACAGAAAGAAAAAATGAAATATTGTTGCTGATGACACATTCACCTCCACAACATGAAATAAGATTGTTTTTACACCACTTTTTATAGAAATGATCCTTATACAAATTTCTGTCTTCAAATTTACGCAGCAACTTGTATAATAGATAAACACCTTGTGATGTACCTGCTGCTTTACTAGTAATATTTCTTTGGCAGTAGAAGGGTGCGGGGTCCTTTTTTAGTTTTGTGTTTTTCACAATGCGGCTTTCAATCAGTATACAAAGCTAGATCTATTTTTATATTTCTGGTGGGTAGTGCGGGCAATTAATGCTGTTTGTCACAGTGAAAATAAAGGACGGAACAAAAATGTAATTTTCTTTCCTTACTAATTACATGGATACAGCAGCTTGATATAATTCTAGCTAAGTGGGAGGACTGTATTTTACATATGTGCTGAGCAGCTTCTTCTCATCTAGTTTTACTGTACCCACAAATTACATTGCTGTGAGTCCTAGTAACATTAAAGGGGTTGTCCGGGTAAAAAAGTTTCCCAGGGGCTACGAAAAGAAAAGAAACATCAAACTAAACTAAGGCGTCATTCAGACATATGTGTTGCACGTACAGTACAGACCAAAAGTTTGGACACACCTTCTCATCTCTAGTACAACTATTAAGAGGAGACTTTGTGCAGCAGGCCTTCATGGTAAAATAGCTGCTAGGAAACCACTGCTAAGGACAGGCAACAAGCAGAAGAGACTTGTTTGGGATAAAGAACACAAGGAATGGACATTAGACCAGTGGAAATCTGTACTTTGGTCTGATGAGTCCAAATTTGAGATCTTTGGATCCAACCACCATGTCTTTGTAGAAAAGGTGAACGGATGGACTCTACATGGCTGGTTCCCACCGTGAAGCATGGAGGAGGAGGTGGGCTGGTGTGGGGGTGCTTTGCTCGTGACACTGTTGGGGATTTATTCAAAATTGAAGGCATACTGAACCAGCATGGCTACCACAGCATCTTGCACCAGAGTGCTATTCCATCCGGCTTGCGTTTAGTTGGACCATCATTTATTTTTCATCGGGACAATGACCCCAAACACACCTCCAGGCTGTGTAAGGGCTATTTGACTAAGAAGGAGAGTGATGGGGTGCTACGCCAGATGACCTGGCCTCCAGTCACCAGACCTGAACCCAATCGAGATGGTTTGGGGTGAGCTGGACCGCAGAGTGAAGGCAAAAGGGTCAACAAGTGCTAAGCATCTCTGGGAACTCCTTCAAGACTGTTGGAAAACTATTTCCGGTGATTACCTCTTGAAGATAATCAAGAGAATGCCAAGAGTGTGCAAAGCAGTAATCAAAGCAAAAGGTGGCTACTTTGAAGAACCTAGAATATAAGAGATATTTTCAGTTGTTTCACACTTTTTTAAGTATTTCATTCCACATGTGTTAATTCATAGTTTTGATGCCTTCAATGTGAATCTACAATTTTCAGAGTCCTGAAAATAAAGAAAACTCTTTGAATGAGAAGGTGTGTCCAAACCTTTGGTCTGTACTGTACGTGTTCTATCCATGGTTTTCACGGATAAAATACATAGCTATTATAATCTATGGGAATGTCCACATGTCCATATTTTTTCACAGATTGTGTGTTCGTGCAAAATTCATTGATTCATGTCCTTTTCTCTCCGGCATCAGGGATGATAAGGGCCAATACAAGTCTATGGGTCTGTGAAAAACACGCATATCATCAATGTGCTGTCCATATTTACCACTGCAGAGGATAGGAGAAGCTTTGTAATGGACACACACACTGTACACTGATGACTCACTGATGACCTCAGCAATATTTTGTCATGGGTGTGTCACAGGTGACAGACAGTCATGTAGTGTCTGGTAATAGAAGGTCACGGTGTTTGGCTGCGCAAAATGCTCCATGACCTTCTATCATTCTTGCTTGTTGTAGTTGGTATCTTATGTATCTCCCCTGCTTTATTTTCATCCCTTTCCCTTTAGGATCCTGTTGGTCCTTAAGGGTAAGGTGTTCCTTACCCTTTCAACTGCTTTTCATCAGCACTTCCTTGGTGTCTATATATACCCTCAATTTCCCATACTCAGTGCTGGTGATAAGTCATCTACCCTTTATAAGACCTTAGTGCAAACAGTCGGTTCACATTCTTCTGGTGTAACCTGGTTGTTGTTTGTAGGTCCTCATCCTTAGGCATCTGGAGACAAATTGTTATTTCTTCCCTTGTTTATCCCTGTGTGTCCTTTGGTGCTCAGTGGGGTTTACGAAGAGCTTATCCCATCCACTCCCTACCTAGGGCCCTGATATAGGATCAGTCTACGGTCAGGTATCTTGCTCGGCGCATAGGTGCAGAATCTATCTAGGGCAGTGAGGGAACTCAGGGCCCAGCGGTAGGTTTGGTCAGGGGTCACCATCTCCCCCTTCCCTAGTTACAGACTTTCCCATCCCTTTTGACGTATGCTGGGTACTTCCCTGTACCTAGTGTGCCACATTTTTTTAGTTTTAGTACTATCATTCTGTGCCGATACAATATCATATTGTCAGCACCACATCACAATTTTACACAGGTTTATGTGTTACTGATAACAATGAATTTTAAAGGTGTTTTAAAGGAGTTGTACACTACCCGGCTTGTCTTAAGAAGGGGAAAATGAAGTAGCCACAGGGATCACGTGACATGTCACACAAGCCTCAGCAGAATCGGTGTCTACATCAGTCGAACAGCGCTAGCAGTGGAGATGAGTATAGGTGTTATTATTTTACTGGGGGGAAGTATTGGGATTGAGAAGGCATTCTCTGAGTAGTGGACAACTCCTTTAACTCATAGGAAATATATATAGAAATCACAGATTTGATGCAACTATACAAAGGACCAAAGTCTTAGGGATATTTGGTATCACCTTGATTCTAGAACCTGATACCATGCTTGCCAGCATAGACGTGGAGGCATTATATTCCTCAATACCACATGAAAAAAGTTGGGAAGCAATTATCTATTTCTTAAACAGGAGAGGACAACAATACAAAAACCAAATGAATTCATACCTCAATCTCTTGCATTTTGTCTCACAAAGAACATGTTTTTATTTGATGGCAAACACTACTACCAACTCAGGGGTACTGCAATGGGGAACCCTTGTGCTCCCTCATACGCAAATCTGCTGCTTTGTTAGGGGAGGAGACTACAGTCTGGTGATGACGCCCTGGAACTGAGAATATATCTCTTTGGTTGACATATATAGATGACATGTTGGTGATCTGAAAGAGGTGGTTTGGGATTCACAAATTTTGACAAACTACTAAATATAAACACTCTGGGAATGACATTTACGTATGAGATGAACAGTGAGAAATATTAATTCATAAAACTGAAGAAGGTTCCCATAAAACTCAAACATATAGGAATCAAAAATGACCAATTCATTAATCAATTGACATAGCAGTCAGCATTTCCCACAAAAGAAATGAACACCTAAAATTCAGTACTTTATGATTCATAGAAGTTGTTCCGACAATTATATTTTCAAGCAGCAGGCAGATGATTTAAAACAGAGAGAGGATAGAGAGAGGATACCCAAAGAACGTTCTGATAAAGGTTTACAATGAAGTGAAAAAATGAAACAGAATCCAACTGCTTTCCTCAACTAGACAAATGGGATGGTGAAACAATGGTACATTTCATTACCACCTTTAATAATGGGGCAGAAGAAGTGAGAACAATTTTGGGGAGACGTTGGTCTATCATACAATTAGATAATGATATAGGGAACTTGATTCCTCCCTCTTTACTCATCACCAATAAAAAAGAGAGGTCCCTTAAAGATAGACTTGTCCCCAGGCACTATACCATATCCATCAAAACCTACCACATTAACCCACTGGTAGACACAGACAGAAAAGGACCCCTGTGCAAAAGCAGTAAATGGGCCTTTTGCAGTCCAATAACTCATCAAAATTTACAATTCCACCTACTTTGTAGGTAGAAATGGGTCCTCTTACTTTTTAGGCCCCTGGTGGCTGCATGAGTTGCACCAATGATATGTCCAACCTCTAATTGACCATCACCAGACCTCTTGGTTGCTTTAAATGTAGTGGCTGTGTAGCTTGTAGCTCAATTTCAGCAGGAAAAAACATTTACAAGTAATGTTGCTAAAAGGATTTTTGTCATCAGAAAATTGCCGTACAGATGGTGTCATATACAAGGCCACATTTCAATGTGGTCTTGAATGTACAGGTAAGACCAAACGCCAATTTAGAAGACGAAGAGGAGAACACCTTTGCAAAATTAATAATAAAATAGACACATCATTGGTAAGAAGAGTAAATAAATGCCATACAGTATGGGCATTGATCAAATTGCCAAACTAATAATGGGAGGGAATTGGGACAGATCCATTCTTTAGCAAGAGTCTAGATGGATCTTTTGCTTAAAAACCAATGTCCAATGAAAATTACAGTTATAAAAAAAAAAAAATTACATTTTTTCTAATGTGAAGAATTTTGGGAAGGTCATCGGGAAATGCAAAGACGTAGATAAAAGGTCTGTCTTGGCTGATGTACAAGAAATTCCACTCACTTTACTTCCGTATTCAAGCGACTGCATTCATAAGTCCTTAACCTATGTATCAAGTTACTTGAATAAACAAGCAAAAGAAACTAAATGAGGGTTCATATTTTGTGTGTGTCTAAGTTTACTGAGATTACTCTCTTTATAAAGGGTGCTTTACACGAGACAATCTATTGTGCGATAGATCGTCGGGGTCACAGTTTTTGTGACGCACATCCGGCATCGCTTGTGACGTCGGGCTGTGTGACACCTCCGAGCGACGCAGTATCGCTCACAAATCATGAGTCGTGTACTCGTCGCTCGGTTTCATAATCTCGTTTAATTAAAATGGCGCCGGTTGTTCATCATACCTGGGGCAGCACATATCGCTCCGTGTGACACCCCGGGAACGATGAACAGCAGCTTACCTCCGTCCCGCGGCACCCGCCGGCTATGCGGAAGGAAGGAGGTGGGCGGGATGTTTACGTCCCACTCATCTCCGCCCCTCCACTTCTATTGGCCGGCCGCTGTGTGACGTCGCTGTGATGCCAAATGTTCCTCCCCCTTCAGGAAGAGGATGTTCGCCGCCCACAGCGACATCGCACAGCAGGTAAGTGCATGTGACGGGGGTTAACGACTTTGTGCGCCACAGGCAGCTAATTGCCCGTGACGCACAAACGACAGGGGCGGGTACGATCGATCGTGAAATTGCGCGATAGATCGTACCATGTAAAGCAGGCTTAAGACGTGAACCTTTTTTGGCTATATTAGCTGACTTGCTGAAAAAGATCACCTTGCCAATTTATTGGTGAACCCCGATTAAGCGAGGAATGCATGGTATTACTATACACTTCTGTGTGTTTCTCTTCCACCAATATCTCCCTTTGTCTTGGGCCAATTCACACAGTGACATGATAGTTGGCTCAGAATTGAATTAGCCAGTAGACTGCAATGGAATAAATTTCTTCCCCGGATACAATCTGTGTTTGTAAAAGATATCTTTAAATATATCCAGTGTGGGTGTTTACGAACTGAACCCTAACACACTCATGGGGATGGATAAACCAGAAATACACAGGTCCCAAAACAGGCTAGTACTTGACCTAGACCTGACCCTGATTTGTCCCTGCCTAACAGTTGACATTTGCACCTTAAGATCATGTAATGGCGCCACCACTCGTCGAAGGCTGACCCTGAGTGTCCTTAACTGCACACTAAGCTATAAATCAAGTGTAACACAAAAACTACAATAAACATAAATTGAGTGAACATGAGCAGAGGGTGAGACACAGGGCTAAAAATGTGCAAACACAGTAATGAATATTTCTTAGAGGGGCGTGGCAGCTATAAGTCCCCTTACTTGGCAGCCAGACTGGCTTGCAAAGTCTCCTTAAGGAGAATAGTGTTCCCCTGTGGTGCCCACATAGCTTTCTCATGAGCCAGATCAGACACCCCCATACTTTGCACTGACGAGGGGCAAGCACCACGAAACACCGTGTCTGCAAATTGGGATTCTGATCTGGCTTATATATCCTGAGTCATATTGCAAAGGATTGTTAAAAATCCACTTGTGACTTTTAGGATCGCTACTTCCAATAGGTGGCGCTGTGCTAGAGTTTGTCTCCTTTACTGGAGAGACAATTTGAATATTTCTTAGAGGGGCGTGGCAGCTATAAGTCCCCTTACTTGGCAGCCAGACTGGCTTGCAAAGTCTCCTTAAGGAGAATAGTGTTCCCCCGTGGTCCCCACATAGCTTTCTCATGAGCCAGATCAGACACCCCCATACTTTGCACTGACAAGGGGCAAGCACCCCGAAACACCGTGTCTGCAAATTGGGATTCTGATCTGGCTTATATATCCTGAGTCATATTGCAAAGGATTGTTAAAAATCCACTTGTGACTTTTAGGATCGCTACTTCCAATAGGTGGCGCTGTGCTAGAGTTTGTCTCCTTTACTGGAGAGACAATTTGAATATTTCTTAGAGGGGCGTGGCAGCTATAAGTCCCCTTACTTGGCAGCCAGACTGGCTTGCAAAGTCTCCTTAAGGAGAATAGTGTTCCCCCGTGGTCCCCACATAGCTTCCTCATGAGCCAGATCAGACACCCCCATACTTTGCACTGACAAGGGGCAAGCACCCTGAAACACCGTGTCTGCAAATTGGGATTCTGATCTGGCTTATATATCCTGAGTCATATTGCAAAGGATTGTTAAAAATCCACTTGTGACTTTTAGGATCGCTACTTCCAAGAGGTGGAGCTGTGCTAGAGTTTGTCTCCTTTACTGGAGAGACAATTCAAACACAGTAATACAGGAATAATGGAATAAAAAAAACCCATAAAGAATGACAAAATACGTTGAACCCCCCCCCCCCCCCCAAAACCTAGATGAAACAAAATAGGAGATAATTGGGAAGGTATTCACGGAAACAAACTGAAGGGTATAGCAATATCTCAGCAAGAAAACGTTAACCAAGGAGCTGGGAGTCCAGACAACCATCCATCCATCGAGAAATTAGCCAGCACAGAGGCATGTAAGGAGTAAGTACAAATAGCCCCTCCCAAAATGTGATTGGGCAAACCAATCAAAAAAAAAGAACACACCTGAAGAGAAGTGAAACAGAAAGGCAGAGAATAAGAAAGAAAAACAAGAGATCCTTCAGCAGTTGGACCAACACAAAACAGGCTGTGGTCCAACCAAGAGGGAAACTGACCAACAACCAGAGAATAATGGTTCGATACATGGAGTGGAGCCATAACTGCGGACTTAAATGGTTGCAGATAATAGAGCAAAACCTCCTAATCATGATGAAGGTGCTAGATCTCTCTCAGTAGAATAATTGTGTCCGAGAGAAATAGTGGAAACACTGATGGGTCTATGTTCGACCAGCAGCGTAGCTACCTATGGGCTATTGCTGTGGCCAATGTTGGAGATGGACCTCCTCCTGGAAGAAAATAAGCGGATGGCAGAAGAAGATGCAGTTTATCTTCAGCAGTGCATTAAGTCCTGTCCAGAAAATGTTGGCAAAGGGAGGAAGTTGTGACCAGGAAACAGGATGTGAAGATGTTGGCAATGCAGAGCCTAAAAGAGAGATGACGTCATCAGGATGTGCAGGCAAGTGCATTTGTAGCACAGCCTAAGAAGAGGAGGACCTTCCCAGGGCCCAAGTCAGACGACGAGAAAGGAGAAGCTCAGCTGATCATGTTGTTCCACTGGCATTGGGAGGCCATCTATAGTCTAGTTACTTGCTGGGGGCGAAAAAAGAGCCAGTACTTCAGGTAAGAGTGTCCTACAAAAAAAACGGTCAGCAAGTGATGAGTATGGTCTCTCTAAAAAACAACAATAAAAAAAGGAATTGAATACTCCAATAGCTAAGCAATTAGTCACAGTAAAATGGCAGTAGATGTAAACTGCCCAGGCCCAAAAAAAACTAATGCACTACCAGGATGCAGCAAGACCTCCAATAAATGAAGGTACTGTATCACAGGTGCAAGAGGAGCAGATCACTCTACCGTTTCCAATGATGGAGGGAAGCGATTGCTTGATGGTAAAATTGCATACTTGTGGCTTGCTTAGGGCACCGTTCACACATGCAGGTTCACAGTATCTGGTAAGCAGCCTATTAGTTACGCCCATCCTATTAGATGCAAGCGGGCTGCACCAGTACTATATATGTGCACCATGCAGGAACAGTGACTATAGTATGCAGGGCCTAACAAAAAGAGGCCTGGCTGCATCCTGTCTAAAACTTTCTGTGCAAAAGAATATATAAATATATGAGGAATTGGTTGGTATTATGGCCAAGGGCTGCTCGGATTCGGATCCGCAGTGTGGCTCGAGGGATTCTCCGGACCCGGGGGTCACGCGGACACTTCAAATGAAAGGGACGAATTTGTACGGGATTTGCTGTAGTCAGTCTGTGACGCCACCCACGGTGTGTGGTGAAGTGTGGCACCACCGCTGCTGTTGTGGGGCACCCGGGGTGTTAACCCCTCCGTGGGTAGGGATGGTTGTCCCGGGGCCCGGTGACTCGGTGCAGGGGATGGTGATGGCAGGGACCGGTGCGCCTGGTCAGACCAGGGAGTCTCAGTTTACTCACGATTACATAAATCAGACAAGTCCAGTGGTTAACCAAGGTGCTGGTGGCCGGCCGCCGCGGCCAGGTGTACTCTGGTCCCTTATCCGGGGTGATGGTCTGTGTCACTTTCCTCTGCACTGCGTTTTTGTATGGTTACTTTCCGGTGTGGAACACGGAGTTCGCTCCCGGCACTTCGGTTGGGAGCCTTGCCCGCTGACGCTGACCCGTGGGATCTACTAAGCCCTGGTGGATGCCCTATCCCTCTCGGTGGGTGGTTGTCTGATTTTGGGACTCTGGTTGGGACAGGACCTGTAATCCTGCCCTCAATTAGTTAATTAGCTAGGCTGTTGGTTCCAGTCCTGGATTCAGGGTCCAAGTACCCCCTTTGTGCACGGTTTACGGGTGGGTTCTCCGGTGTCGGTACCGGCGGGCCCCAACCCTGCCCCGGTCCACTTCGGATCTCCGGCTGCTGTCTTCCCGTCTCCTGACAGACACGGACCACCGGCTCCCACCTAGCCAATGCAGCGGGGCTCCAACCCCGGCGCCTCTGCTCTCTGTACTTTGACTGCACTTTCTCATCCTGCTCCTCTCAACTCCTCCACTTCACTCCAACTCGACTGAACTTCAACTTAAAACTCACTGTTTTCCCGCCCCGGGTTCTCTAGACCCCTAGGTGGGCGTTCTCCATCCGCCTGATCCCGCCCACTGGTGTGCCTTCCTACCCTGTGGGGGTGACTAGGATTTGGTTAGCACGATTTAACCCTGTGAGGGAAGGTGTTGTGCGGGGTTCTAATCTGTGTGACCACCTGGCGGTGCCAGGACATCATACCAGTGCCTACCGTCCTGACAGTATCTGATGTCCTGTGATAGTAACTGACATCCTGTGCCCGATGACCTGTGCCAGTACCTGCCATCCTGAGTCCAGTACCCGTCCTGTGTTCCACAACCTGACTGTACCTGTGTACCATTCCAGTCCTGTCTAGTTCATGTGTCAGCCCTATCTGACTCCTAATACCAGTCCAGTTAGCGGCGATACTCCTGCCATGTTGTCATCCAGCTCCGCTCAGCTACCACAGGCCAGTGCACTGCCTGGGAGTGGCACCTGACGTCTGCTGGCAGCCAATTCCAACCCCACTACACAGGCTCTGGTGAATACCTGGTAGGTATTAGGTTGAATCCCTCCCATATCAGGGTAAGCCCGGGCCCCCCCTGTGGTGCAGTGGGTCCACTCCCACTCGCACCTGTGAGCGTTATGCGGGCGTCACACAAGACAATATATCTAACGACATGTTGGCAGGGTCACGTCGTAAGTGACGCACATCCGGCATCGTTAGTGATATCGTAGCGTGTGACAGCTATGAACAAGCAGAAATACTCAGCTTCTCGTTCATCGCTGATACGTCGCTCATTTTCTAAAAATCGAACGTCCTGTTGTTCATCGTTCCCGGGGCAGCACACATCGGTCCGTGTGACGCTCCGGGAACGAGGAATACAGTTTACCTGCGGCCGCCGGCAATGCTGAAGGAAGGAGGTGGGCGGGATGTTTACGTCCCGCTCATTTCCGCCCCTCCGCTTCTATTGGCCAGTCGCTGTGTGACGTTGCTGTGACGCCGAACGTCCCACCACCTTCTCTACTCATTGGTCCAATTTGAGCTTGGTGACCAAAGTGTTGGGTAATGTTTTTTTTTATACTCACGTTTTTATGATGATATTTATCATTTTTAGAAGCACAATTAAAAGTTATATTTTATGATTTATTTTTTCATGCTATGTTGAAATGAATGATCTGTCGCGGGCGGAGGAGGGGACGCTGCGCTCTCCCACTGCTCGGGTCCGGCTGCTGCTGCTGCTGCTCGGTGGTGGCTCGAGCGGTGGGCCGGATCCCGGGGACTCGAGCGGCGCTCCTCGCCCGTGAGTGAAAGGGGGATTTGATTGTGGGGATTTGGTTATTGTCCGTGACGCCACTCACGGTTGTGGTGATCTTGGTGACACCACCGCTGCTCTGGACGGGGATCCCGGGAGCGGTGACAGGGAGCAGCTTTGTTGTTAGTTCTCCCCTCCGTGGGTAGTGGGTTGGTTGTCCCGGGGCCCGGTGATGGGGTAGGAATGGATGGCAGGCGGGTTACGGGGCCTAGTGAGGTGCAGGGTCGTGGGGGCAGCGCTATGCCACACGGCACGGTGGTACTCACTCAGCCAATGATGAGGACACAGTTCTCGGTAAAACACACAGCTGGATGGACGGGTCCCACAGACGGCTGCGGTGTTGTTTCTCCCGGCAAGTTGATGGTGACTGCCTTTCCCTGCACCTATGTACGGTAAATGGTTCCAATGGGTTCCCACCGGTAACCCGCTCCCCAGCTTGGATATGGGCCGGAGGAGCCCCTTTTGCCCGCAGGCTCTGGCCCTGGGAACGGTAGCCTTGGCGGTGGCTGTGTTTCCCTCTCACGGTTGGACTGTTGCCTTCTGTCGGGACTTGGCTGCTGGGCAACCCAGGAGGTTCCCTTCACTGACAGATTTGGCAAATTCACGGCGACTGCTAGCCTTGCCGGGGTCCGTAAGCCCCTGCCAGATGGTGCTGACTTCTCTTTGTGTACCGATCCGGTACCGCCGGGCCGCTGCCCGTCCACGGTCCTTACGGTAGACTCCGATAGGCCACTCCTGCAGACGGTCACCACCGTCTGCCAACCTTGCTGTACCGCCCGGGCCACACACCCGGACGCTGTCAGTTAGTTGCTCCACTACCACTTTCCTTCCTTCCACTTTCACCTCCAAAACTAATCTCTCTGCTTTTCCCGCCTCCAGGACTGTGAACTCCTCGGTGGGCGGGACCAACCGCCTGGCCTACCCCCCTGGTGTGGACAACAGCCCCTGGAGGAAGGCAACAAGGGTTTGTGTCTGACTTTGGTGTGCCTGACCGGGAGTGTGGGGTGTGTGGGTGTTATTCTCTGTGGCCCCTGGCTTGTCCAGGGCGCCACATTCCCCCTTAGTAAAATGCAGACCGTCCGCGGGCTGCCCGTCCATCACCGGTTTTATTTTCACAACTGAAAAGATAAAGGTAAAACAGTGATTACAAGTAAAATAACATCTTCCCACATCGGGAGGTACTCTTACTTTAACGTTGCAAAACGGTTATGGCTTCCGCTCTCTCCCACCCAAGCAACCTGGCCCTGATGCTGCCCCTAAGCAAACAGGCAGCACCCCTTGACCCCAGTCCAGCACAAGTTGCCCGAGCGGGTTCTGTCCTTTTCAGGGGACCTACGTCCATGGGGAACCCCTGAAACCCCCAGAGGATCGCCACCGGTTGCGGTAGTGGCGGGCCTGGGCCATCACTTCCCTCCAGGCCCAACCTCCAAATCAGCCTCTCCGGAGGCGGTAACGGTGAAAGCCATAAAACATTATTATTTACATGCCACAAGTTTGTGCTTGCCCTGCCAGTTCCCTGGCTTGTCCGTAGTAGTTTCTACGCATAATTTGAAAAGGGGGTCCCAACGGGGACCAGTTGCCGGCCACGACCGGTTCTAATCAGGTTGCAATCAGGTGAATCTTCTCGAGTAATTATTCTTTTTATCCATTTTCAAAACTTTAAACAGTACTCTAGTGGTCCCAACGGGGACAGTTGCAACGGGACTCCGCTGCCCTTACTCCGATTCTTCTGAGTCAGTTGGGGGAGGGGGTGTGACGACATGGACTCTCATGGGTTAAAGTTTCTTAACATTCAGCCAGACTATTGTTCTTATGTGTGCTAAGTCATGTTTGCTTAGCTATTGCTCTCCAGACTTTTCCAGTAATCATTGTATTGTGGTTGTGTATTGCTAATGTGATTACCTTAGTAGCCATTGTCTAGTCGGTGACTTGCCGACTCCATGTAGATATACTGAGTCTTTCTATGCATATCATTTAAATGAACATTATCCATGCAGCTTGAAATTCATCCAATGGGAGAAGCAATCTTGTCCAACCAATCGATGAGGACGCAGTATCCTAAGGGAAGGTTATGGCTATAAAAGGGACTTCTTTAAGCCACCAGGGTTGATGAAGGTTGATGGATGCTGATGGATCCAGTCTAAGCTCTTTGGAGCTGACTAGAGGATCAGGATATCTTATGGCTTCAATCTAGGGGCTCCGGTTCCGGTTGGAGACCATATCCACAGCCTAGGGATTTCAACTCCGGCTGCCAGGATTGTAACATCATACCAGGACTACCTAAGGAGGACACTCAGGTTGGGACAGTTCAGTCACCTGTTACAGACTTTGCAGACCTCACACAGCTTCCTAAATCTGGCGTTATTCTAGTCACGGTGGCTGACCGCCAAAAGCGGGGTGCTGCTGGACTGGAGTGAGTAGCCCTGGAACCTGTGAGGCATAGACATTCTAAATCCCTGGTGAGCCAGCGGAAGGGTGAGACTCTGTTGCCTGTTACATTTGTGTGTTTTGCTGGTTATGTGCCGTTAATGGTTTGGGGATCCAATAAAGTCTAATTATTGTGGTTCGCTCACCCTGTGTTGTCTGAGTAGTGTTACGCCCACGGTTAAGGAGGCCGGCGTTCAGTTGGGATGAGCCCTGAGCCACGCTGTCATTCTAAAGGCGGCGGGTTTTAGTGGACGAGAGCACCCATTGAGCCCCGTGTCTCCACAGGGGGTACGGTGGACAATCGGGCCTCCTGACTGCCCCTCAGCTTCGCATCCAATGCGAACCACCCCCTCCCCCCACAGTGCCGGGTATACTGCACAAGGTCTCCGGGCATCAGATTGCGGCCTGGATGCTCCTCCGGCAGGTGGGCATTAACATCCCGCCGGGCTATAAAGACTTCGGCCTCCAGGCCCGGTTCATATATAAAGCCATAGTCCCGGCGGACATCAAACCGCCTCACCTGCCCTTCATACAGGGGGCCCCGGACACGGAAGGTTGCTTGCCTCAGACTCTCCTTTTCCCGGATCGTACGGGCCACCAATTCCGCCTTCTTCCTTTCCCTTTCTGCGATCTCCGGGCCCAGCGGTGTCGGCTCCCTATCCCAGTATGGTGCTGCTGCGAGCTCCGGCGCATGGGTCGGGCCCCGCGAGACCTTCCGGACACTGCCCACCACTGGTGATCTGGGTGGAAGGTCCCGCGGTGACTTGGCCTGGGGTGCTGCTTTGCAGCGGCAACCCGGCGCAACCTCAGCCGAGGTGTGAGGGATTGGCACAGGGGCCTTCCTCCGCTGGGCCTTCAGCACGGAGTGGTCTGTCGGCTCTGACTCGGGGGAAGTCTCTGTAAATGCCTCCGGCTCGGGCTTCTGTACTTTCCAGGGCAGCACTTCCGGTCGGTCACGGGCTCTGGTTACAGGTCGATCCGCCTGGGCGGACATGCAGGGTACCGCTACCGGTTGAGGGGGTAGCGGGCCTAGTGGCGGGGTCACGGCAACCGATATGGGTAGCGAGGGAGGTAGCAGGGCGAGCGGGTTCAGACCGGATCCCGCAGCCACCATGACCAACCCGCTAGGGGTACCGGGGCGTGGGTCACTCACCCTCCCTTCCGAAGCTCCCTCCTCTTCGCGTCTCCGTACGGTCGCTATAACCTCCTCCATGTCGGCCTCCCACTCCTCCAAGAGGAGCTGCATCTTGACCTGCAGCCGTTATTGGAGCTGCGTGGTCCGGATCTCCACCCACGCCGCGGTTCCAGGTGCGGGGGCTGCGGTGCTACGGGATGGCATGTACATCTTTCTGGCGCCCTCTTCCAGGAACAAGATGGCCGCAGGGTCCCGGCGTCCCTGCTTTTATAGCCGCGCTCACATGCGCCAGTCGCCATTTCGTCCCCCTCAGTCCCTTTCCGGCTCCTCCTCTACAGGGGCGGGGTTTTGGCCTTCGCGCCTCCACTACTCGAGGAGACGCTCGAGCGGGAATTCTTCGCGCCCAAGATGGCGGCTTCACAAATATTTCGGCCGGACACGTTCGGCGGTCACACAAGGTGCACTTCCACCAGTTGGTAGAATGGTAGGATCCTGTTCGTGACGCCAAGTTGTCGTGGGCGGAGGAGGGGACGCTGCGCTCTCCCACTGCTCGGTTCCGGCTGCTGCTGCTGCTCGGTGGTGGCTCGAGCGGTGGGCCGGATCCCGGGGACTCGAGCGGCGCTCCTCGCCCGTGAGTGAAAGGGGGATTTGGTTATTGTCCGTGACGCCACCCACGGTTGTGGTGATCTTGGTGACACCACCGGGCCACACACCCGGACGCTGTCAGTTAGTTGCTCCACTACCACTTTCCTTCCTTCCACTTTCACCTCCAAAACTAATCTCTCTGCTTTTCCCGCCTCCAGGACTGTGAACTCCTCGGTGGGCGGGGCCAACCGCCTGGCCCACCCCCCTGGTGTGGACAACAGCCCCTGGAGGAAGGCAACAAGGGTTTGTTTCTGACTTCGGTGTGCCTGACCGGGAGTGTGGGGTGTGTCGGTGTTGTTCTCTGTGGCCCCTGGCTTGTCCAGGGCGCCACAGATCCACTCTTGCTATAACAAATATTGACTCTTTGAGGGGTGTTTGAGTATCGTGCTAAATACAATTATTCCACCATGTACTGTAGATATATTTTAGTAGGATATAAAAATTTTGTAGGTTTCAGTTGGTATTGCTATTACACTGACTAGCATGAGGGGTAAAATTATTTTGAACTTTTGACTTTCAGGCTCCATATGTCACTAACCTCTACAGATTTGAGCGTGCAACTACATTCATTTTATAGACAATCATCTTGGCTATCTCATACATAGATTTGACTTGCAACTATTTAGCATGTGATTAGTTATGCAGGTTCTTGTCATGTCACTGCATTGTTACTGTTTTGCTCCCAGTATCTGTATACTACAAATTACAACCTGTTCTCACATTCACTAAGTTTACAATGTTATTAGGTTGATTCCAAGTGAAAGGTCACTGGTTTGCATCGAGGAACAGCCAAGAACATTTGCAATGTAAAGAGAAATGTTATCATCCAGCTCATCAACAGTGGTCTCTCGGCCAAGAAAATGCCAACCTGCATCATATGAGGCCATGACAGTAGGGAGAATACAAAATGAAGTCCGTCCATCCATTCAAAAGCCAAGTTGTGGTTGTGCAGGTAAAATATCGGAGTCAACAAGGTCTATCAGTTCTGGAGCAACAAACACGGCAGTGTAGGAGGTTTGTATGCTTCTTAATAGTGATATCACAGACATCTGATATCACAGACACCATGCGAAGCACGTTACACAAGTCTGGAATGGTGGCAAAAAAAAATGTGAAGAAAGCTCAACTTCAATATCATCATATGGACATCAGCTCGAGTTACTTCATACACTCCAGTACTATAGGCATGTAAAGGACGACATAGTGTTCCAGCAGGACAACGACCCGAAGCATACGTCAAGAATGAAGAAGAAATAGGTCAATGACAATGAAGTAGTGGTGCTGGATTGTCCCCAGACCTCAACCCAGTCCAACACTTGTGGGTAGAGTTGAGAAAAAAGCTGTATACATACCGAAGTGAGTCGACCAGTATACACCAACACTGGGAACGTGTAGAAGGGACGTGGTAACAGATTTCAATCCAGACATGCTTGAATCTGATCAAAATCATGCCCAGAAGGATTCAGGCAGTGCTGAAAGTCAAAGGAAGATTTACGAAATATTAAAATTTTAATTTATATTTTCAGGAGTAAAATGCAGTGACATGGTGAGAATCTGCATAATTAATCATATGCTAAATAGTTGCAAGTCAAATTTATCTATGAGATAGCCAAGATGATTGTCTATAAAATGAAGTTGGAAGCTGTAGTGGATGGTGAGATATGGAGCCTGAAAGTCAAAAGTTCAAAACATTATTACCCTTTTGCTCGGAAGTGTATGAAAATCTTCAGCAAAAATTTGAGTTTGCCACTCAGTTTAGGGGACGGTTAAAGATTTAGGCCTTTAGCTCAACCTTATTCTCTGTTATAAGATGTAGGGGTTCAGAGCTCACCCTCCCAAAATTCTGAGTTTAAGAAGGCTACGTTTCCCTTTTAATAATACTCAGTGTAAATGGCTCCATACTCATAAGTTTACACACAAATGTTCCTAATTTGGAGAGGTGCTGTGACATGGAGTTTTGCACTGTTGTGGGGAGGCCTATCACATCTATGCTGGTGGAATCCTTTCACCCATTCCAGCTATAGTTTGCCATTGTTGGTCTGTGAGGTGTGGTGTCCTAGACTTTATGGTGAAAATTGTGCTTATTGCTTTGTGCGGTTGGGGAGATTAACCCTGTTGTTTTCTAGCTTCCTTCCTGGTCTTATTTTTTCTTCTGAATCTCTTATTGTCTTAACTTTTGTGTGTGTGCATTGTTTTGGTTTTCCCTTGTCTCTTTTTATCTGTGGGTTTCATCACACTCCTGTCTCATCCCTCACTTTAGAGAGGAGGAGATGGAATCAGATCAGGACTGGTCAGGAGAAGGGCCAAGAAGGAGACTCAGGCATCTCCACCATCAGGAGTATCCCTGAGGTTAGAGATAGCACAGGGCCCCCTAGCTTGAGGAACAACTTAGGAGCCCCAGTTCCCCGCTATCCCATAGTCATTGTGACAGGTGCATTCTATGGCAAGATGTTTTAAAAGAGCTATCATGCCAAGATAACCACGAGAAAATATCTTAATAAAAGCATTGATACCAGTAATTTGGGGAACATGTCAGCCTGGCTAGATCAGTATCCAAACCGGAAGATGGTCCAGTTGTTAAATGACTGTTTTTCAAATCGATTTATTATTCCCCATCTGATGACATTGATTAAGCTTGAATGTAAAATGTAAAATCCGTGGAGCTGCATCCTGAGGCAGAGGTGAATAAATTGGATAAAAAGGTTAAAGCCAGCAGGGTGGCAGACCATCTTCGCCTACTTACATTCAATATTTTTTGCCTTTTATCTCTAGGTTTTTTTTCGTAAAAGGAATGAAACTCATTCTGTTTATCACTTTTCTTATCCATATTGTTCATCTTTGAATGGTTGTATTGTCCATGCTTTGGCCTCGTTTTGATCTAATGTATGCAGGGTTATTTAGTGCATTATCTAGATGATTTTTTTTGTTATTGGGGCTATAATGTCCAACGTGTTTAGTCAGTTGTTGAGCACTTTTGAGTTGGTTTGCAATTAATTTGGTGTTTGATTACCAAAAGAAAAGACAGTGTTTCCATGTAGCAGCATTGAGTACTTGTGTGATGTTATTGATAGGTGAGTATCGGTTATCTGCATCCAAAATTGATAAATGTAAGGAAGCACTGAGTAAGTTAAGTGTTAAAAAGAAAGCAACAGTGAAAGAGGTTTAATCCTTGTTTGGATTGTTAAGTTTTGCCTCTAGTGTTTTGCCGACGGGCACAGTCTTTGGCAGAAATTTAGCTGTGTATATTGCAGATATAAAAAAATCAAGCATTTCATGTGCAAATTGCTAGAGATATTAGCAATTGGATTAGGTTTTCTGTGTATTTGTATTGGCATAGCTTTATACCTCCTTCACATGTCCATGTTTCCAGTATGTGTAGTATCCATTGTTTTCTCGAATACCACATGTACCCATTATAACCTATAATGCTATTCACATGTCTTTTTTTACACAGACCACATGTCTATGCAAGACATGGAAACATGTCTGTTTTTTACTGGCAGCATGTATGACTAGGACCAATGCACATACAGCACATGGACCACATCTGTGTACAATGTGTGTGCCATCTGTGTGCTGTATGTACAGTAATTAAAGAGGTTTTCTACCACTAATATGAACCCCTTTTATTTGTCCTAACTATTCCTAACTAACACCTTCCTAATATACTTCTGCTCTTGTAAGCTGAACTCTCAAAGTCTCCTTTATTTCTATGTTGATGTTTTGGTTTTGATTCTTCTTGTCTTGAGACTGGAAATGGACAAATTGAACAAGGCACGTAA
This sequence comes from Anomaloglossus baeobatrachus, assembly GCF_048569485.1. Classification (NCBI taxonomy): domain Eukaryota; kingdom Metazoa; phylum Chordata; class Amphibia; order Anura; family Aromobatidae; genus Anomaloglossus; species Anomaloglossus baeobatrachus. Next base: position 63,192,990 of record NC_134363.1, read on the forward strand.
CTGGTGGGGATATGACTGCCTCTCTGCCAAACCTGCTGGTGAGGGCACTTTATGTGCCTCACCAACCACACAGAGTCCGCAGCTACACCAGCAACGAGGGGGCCCATAAGGAGGATCGAGCCTGGAGCCATCTTATCCTTGGTCCACGTTGTCAGATCACACTTCACTTTCTACTCAGTCTGCTTTACAGTAGGTGCATTCATGTGACAAGCGCTGCGGAGTGCATATTGTGCGATGTGATATACTATCTAATGATTAGCACATCACGGCGCTTGTCACATCAAAGCATTTTACTCTAAAGCAGGCTGAGAGGAGCGTGAAGTGTGATCTGAGCATGGGTGCCCCAACTGCTGTCTCTCACAGAGAGGCAGCCCCACCAGTAACATGGCCTGCTCAGTTTATCAGATTCCGGTCTCCAGACAAGAAGGATCAAAGCTAAAAGATCAACATGGAATATATGTGCCTTAGAGAGATAAACTTCCAGGAGCAGGGTAGGTAACAGAATTATATTAGGAAAGTGTTAGTAAGGAAAAGTTAGGACAAATGAAAGGGGTTCACATTAGTAGTGGAAAACTTTAACATTTCAAAGTATCCATATCCAAAAAACACTGACACACTGATAGTAAAAATAGACACTGATCCAAAACACTGATGACACCGCTGCCGTTTTTTCACGTATGTGTTTTATACATACGTGTGAAGGAGGCCTTAGGGCAAGATACTTTTCTAGCAGCTGAGGTACTCAATTTGTTTACACATACTGCAGGTTCAGAAGGTCTTGGCACTTTTTGGAGCAATAGGTAATGCTTGGGTGTCAAATGGAAATATCAAGAATCTTGTTTTGCTACAGCTCTTTCCGGTTGTGGATGACTTAGTGCATTGAGGTCAGAGTTTTGTTAACCAACAAATGTTGCTGAAGACAAATAATAAAGGCATAATGTTTGCTATAACTTTTTTGTAATCAAAATGTGGTTTAGTGGTTGAATTGCTAAGGCATTTAGTATTTTAATGTTTGAAATTAAACATATGGCTTAAAGCTGAGTACATCCCTGGTAAAACTAATGTAGCTGATCACAATATCAGTATCAATATCAATATCAATATCACAATATCAGTTCACCAAGTTCTTTATTCCCGTTTGGTCAGCACCAACTGGCGTAAATTACCCAGGATATTACTAACGATTAACATAGTCTTAGTTCTGGAGCTTTTGCAACAGTCAGACGGAACATCAGCCTGGACTGGTAATTTGTCAGCAAGGAACAATGGACAAACAATTTTTTACATTTAGGAAGTCTGATATTGTTAAAAGTCCTGAACAATCTGTTCTGCTATTTTGTATACAACTTTATGAAAAAAGGGCTCAATTATTCTACTGTTGATAAAACATTGGCTGGTGTATCATTTTTTCCTAACTTGTTTTGTCAACAACTTTTGAATAGTTATGTCCTGATTAATTAATTGTTAAAGGATTACAAAATAGATCATCATGTACATGATGGTAAGTGTCCTATTACCCTGTGCATTTTAAGGCACCTCTGCAGTGCATCTTGCTCATGTTGCTTTAGTGTTTTTGAAACATTTTTTTCTCCGGAGCATTCATGTTATTGTTTGGGTTTTTTTTGTTTCTTGTGCATGAGTGAACCTTTTATGTTACATATATTTTTTCAGCCAGTTCTCCGTTAAGGTGGATCAATTATATTGCATATTGTTATATTAAAAACTTAGCAGTCAGGTAAAGGAAATATTTTAAAACCAATGTGTTTGCCCGATTCACACACCATGGGGTATATGGAGATGGGACAGAGGCCCCGAAACTGGCCCTCAGACTTGCAAACCTGCGCTGTCGCTTATCTTAGCGGTAGGTTTGATGGTAACTAGGTCCATGCCCCTAGCATGGCCCTAGCTACTATCCGGGCCCTGATCTTACTCCCCAGCTCCTACACCCTCGAGGCGGGCTGGAAAAGACAAATACAAAACTCCACAAAACGACACAGACAATTGAGAACTGAACCTCGTACACACTGCACTCAAAACACAATGGAGAGACAATATAAGGTGCAATGCAAAAGGGGAGGAAATGACGCACAACTGGGAAATGCTCACGCCACTTAGAAGCGCAACACGGATCACTATGAACAGGAGAAACACCAAGACTGGGATCGCTGAAGCTATTGTGTCGCCCGAGGATAAGGGGTACTCAGATCCGGGCCACGGGGTCACTTCTGTGGGTATCACGGTGGCGTGACCCGGTCTGTGATCCCAAGCTCCACAGGAAGAAGGGGATTAGGTAAGGGAGATTGTCCGTGACGCCACCCGTGGTGTGCGGTGAGGTAACGGAGCACCGCCGCTGCCGGGAAATGGATCCCGGGGATGGTGGTGGGCAGCAAGGTGGTGATTTCCCTCCACGGGTAGGGTGTTGGTGTCCCGGGACCCCGGTGAGGTGGTGCAGGGAGGAGATGGAGACTGTCTGAGAGCTGTGCGCCCGGTTGGACCGGGGGATGTTGTTACTCACAGTTCGCTTTTCAAGGAAATTCACACAGAGTCAGGAATTAACCAGAAATTGCCGGTGTCTGCAGCCTTCGGTGCGGAGGGTGTTTGGGCTCCCACACACAGTACAGCAGGTTCCTGGTCTTGTTTTGCAGCCAGACGCTTCTTTCTCTTTCCTCAGTCGGGATCGGGGAGCCCACTCTCCCTGCAGTGATCCGGGTCACCCCTGGATGCCGGCGGGCCACTACCCTGCCCTGGCCACCTCGGGCCCCTTCCTCACACTTCCCTTCCTTATAGCAGCCAGGAGCTATCTCTCCTGGCCTGCTCTCTTCACACTCCAAACTCACTCTGCTCCAGCCCCTCCCCTCCTGCTCTGTTTAGCTCTTACACTGGGGGGGGGGGGGGGCGGCCTGCTGCACTGGTGTGGGATCAGGTTACCAAGGAGGAGAATGGCCTGCACTTTGCTGGATGTCTGCAGGCTCTGTGACACCCTGGTTTTGCCAGGGCGTCACACTATCATCGACTCATAAAGGAAGGAAGCCATGCTTAATAAAAGGAAAAGACAGCTGGACTTGGCAATCAGCAACCTGATCATTTAGGTCCTGCTCACCAGTCTGCAGGCATTAACTCCTGCAGAGCTGAATACCAGTGAACCTGAAACTGCCAATGCCCGACTCTGGCTGAACACTCCAGAAGCCTCAGGTTGCTTGTCAGACTCTGTAGTGTGAACAGAGACTGACAACAGCATGCCAGCAGGTGTGTGCAGAGCTGAACATTGCATGACAACACATATGTCTAGATTGCCTATTGAAAGAATATATAGCACATTGTTGCCCGTCGGGAAGGGAGCAGTTAATTCATCAGTTTGCATCACCATATTATGGGTGTCAGGTCTGAGCATTCCTACATGAACAGTGTCCTGGAAAGTGGATTGGTCATCGGGGGCCAGTTGAATGGCCACCAAGGTCTCCTGATATGACCCCCTTAGACTTTTATCGTTGGGGTCATCTGAAGGTAATTGTCTATGCTGTGAAGATACAAGATGTGCAGCATCTGAAACAACGGATACTGGAAGCCTGTGCTAGCATTTCTTCTGCGGTGTTGCTATCAGTGTATCAAGAATGGGAGAAGAGGGTTGCATTGAAAATCCAACACAATGGGCAGCACTTAGAACACATTTTATAAGTGGTCATAAAATTGTAAATAACTAATGAACGAGTAAAGATACATTAAAACCAATCACATCATTGTTTTTTTTGTGAAATTCTCAATAAGTTTGATGTGTTACATGACACTCTTCCCATTGGAAAAAATAACGTTGGATCCAAAATGGCCGACTTGGAGGAAGGTCGAACTAGATGGACCTAGGTCTTTTTTCAACCAATGTAATTATGTAACTGACTTCAAAATGGCCGCCATGGTCACCACCCATCTTGAAAAGTTTCCCTCCTCCCATATACTAATGAGTCACAAACAGGAAGTTGATATCACCAACCATTCCCATTTTATTTAGGTGTATCCATATAAATGGCCCACCCTGTAGTTGTTTTGTGCAACTCTTTACTTAGTTTGAAAAATATTTTTCTGCACATTCCTTTCATATTGGAGACAGAAGCTGTAAGACTGAGTGAATAGGTTATTAAACATTTGGGTAGCTGGGATTCTAACTGTTATTAATTATATATCATGAATTAAATTGCTGTAGTGGAAAATGGTCAGACAGATGGAGGAGCTTTTAAACTAGGATCTGGGGGGACGGAGGGTAGTGGAGCAAAAAAGGGGATAGATAGAGCAGATAGAGACAGTGAGACGGTAGGGGTCAATGAAGGATTAGGGGGGGATGGGACATACAAGGAACGTAGGGAGGCTAGGAGTAATAAAGGTGTTAATAGTATTAAATGTCTACTGGCAAATGCAAGAAGTCTTGCAAACAAAATGAATGAATTGGAGACTCTTATGTCAACCATGGATTATGATGTGGTGGGCATTACGGAAACCTGGCTGGATGAAAGCTATGACTGGGTGACAAACATACAGGGTTATAGTACATTTAGGAAGGACAGGAAAGACAAAAAAGTTGGTGGGGTGTGTATATTTATCAAATATAACCTAAAACCTGTGTTCAATGATGACATTGGGGGTAACTGCAACAATGTAGAGTCAGTATGGGTAAATGTACATGGGGAGGGGAAAAATGCTAATTGGAGTATGCTATAAGCCTCCTAACATACCTGAACAAATAGAGGGTGAAATGCTGGATCAAATTGAAAAGGCAGCTAATAATAATAATCGGGTTCTTATTATGGGGGATATCAACTATCCAGACATTCAGTGGGACATAGAATCTTCTGGTTCTGCTAAAAGCTGTAAGTTCTTATCTACTATTCAAGACCATTTCCTCTCTCAGATGGTAGATGAAACGACAGGGGAGATAATCTGCTAGATCTGGTCCTGTCAAATAGTCCGGATACAATTTCAGATCTACAGATCCGGGAGCACTTGGGCACCAGCGATCATAATATGGTAAGCTTCAACGTAATATTCAATAGAACATTTCAAAGGGGAAATGCTAAAACCTGGAATTTTAGGAAAGCTGATTTCAACAAATTAAGCAAAGATCTTTAAAGGTGTAGATTGGGACAAAGTCATTGAAAGTGGGGATACCGAACATAAATGGGGTAAGTTTAAGAATATACTACTAGAGTCCTGTAAAAAACTTATACCCTTTGGTAATAAAATGTCCAGAAATAAAAAGAAACCACTATGGATAAATAAGACTGTACAAAGTATAATAAAACAAAAACAAAGGTCGTTTAAAATCTTAAAGGCTGAGAATACAGAAATAGCATTTCAGGAGTATAAAGATATCAATAGGAAATGCAAAAAAGAAATCAAACAAGCAAAACTAGCTACTGAAACAAAAATCGCCAACCACATTAAAATAAATCCCAAAATCTTTTATAAATATATTAATGCCAAAAGGAAAACAAAGGATAGTATCGGCCCCTTAAAATACAATAACAAGTTAGTTATAGAGGACAAACAAAAGACTGAGATATTAAATAGGCATTTCTCATCTGTGTTCACCAAGGAACTGACTGTACCAGGGATAATTCAACAAATGAAAATTCAAAGTTCACCACCCGATATAATTAATTTAACACAAGATGAAGTACGCCTGCGTCTGAGTAAATTAAACATTGACAAATCCCCAGGGCCAGATGGCATTCATCCACGAATATTGAGGGAATTGAGCTACGTAATTGACAGACCGCTGTATCTCATCTTCTTAGACTCGCTCGTAACAGGGTTGGTGCCTCAGGATTGGAGGATTGCTGATGTGGTACCGATATTTAAGAAAGGTAAGAGGCTAGACATAAAAAAATCCAGTTTTTCATTTTCCTGCAATATTATGCTAACTCCATTGAACGCCTTAAAGTAAGAAATTGTGAGTACTTACACATATATGGTACAAAAAAATCTTTATTAATACAAGATATCACACAAAATCACATAATATTAATAAAAAACACATAAAAGACGAAGTTTTACAGTGTACGTTGCACACAAGAGAAGTGAAGACACCAGTAGTTAAACATATGCTATGGCTTAAATGTCAGGCAATAGGATACAATATTTTGCATATAATATTCCTTAAAATGAAAGAGAGTCACTCTATGGTCAAAAAGAATCCCACACTAGCAATGCCTTCAGTTATCAAAAGTTATTTTGTTTATACGTATAAGCATGCTTATTAGCTGTTAAAAAGTGTATTGAATGCTAAAGCTGTGACCTGTCCACTCCGTGTATTCATACAGGAGAAGCTCACATTCAGCACTAAGGAGTGTCTATCTGTGACTTGGTATTGAGAATCCCTAAGGCTGCTTTCACACATCCGGCTTGAGCTGTGCAGCTCAATCCGGCTGTGCAGCTCAATCCGGCTGTGCAAGCTATGCAAAGGATGCGGTGAAAACACCGCATCCTTTGCATAAGTTTTTCCCATGCGGCCCGTCCGGTTTTTGCCGCTTGCGGCATGCTACTGAGCATGCGCAGTGGCAAAAACCGCATGTGGCAGCCGGATGCGGTTTTTGCCACATCCGGCTGCCATAGGCATGCATTGAAAAATGCGCCGCATCGGCCGGATGCGGCACAATGCATTTTTTTTTTTGCCGCACGAAAAAACGTGCCAGGCAACGTTCCATCCGGCCGCCGCATCGGCTAAATCTGCCGCATGCGGCAAAAACCAGATGGAACGCAAGGCCATGCAGCACAATACGGCACTAATCAAAGTCTATGCAGGAAAAACGCAACCGGCAGCAAAAAAAAACGGTTGCGATTTTCCTGCAAAGTGCCGGATTGTGCCGCATTGCAGAAACCGGAGGTGTGAAAGCAGCCTAACTTACTCAGGACTATAGCATTAAATAAGCACACTAAATCATCAATCATACAAAGTAGTGTTACATTGTGTGCATAAGTTTAGAGCCTGAGTGACTTGGGTGTAATCGTAAAAGGTAAATCAGCTACTCAGTGTTCAATCATAGCAAACCAAGTGGAGTAATCCTGTTGTATCAGCCTGCATGAGCCAGATTAGATCAAAATAAATAGGTCCGCTCCTCAGCATTCAGACACAGTTATACAAGCATGACCTGTGGATCAGTCAGAGTGATTCAACTAACGTTAACAAGCCAAGCTAAATAACCATACCCATGTTAGTATTTGACAGGTGTCTCCTCCTATGCCCCGATGCGCATTTCACACCTGAGGAAGCTCAAAATCGTTTTCCGCGGAGAGGTTGTCCTGAAACAAAAAATTGTTTTCTGCTTATTAGCAATGTTGTTCCTCGTTCCTGCGGCAGCACACATCGCTATGTGTGACACCGCAGGAGCGATGAGCATCTTCTAGTCCTTACCTGCCTCCACCGGCAAAGAGGAAGGAAGGAGGTGGGCGGGATGTTACGGCCGCTCATCTCCGCCCCTCTGCTTCTATTGGACGGCTGCCGTGTGACGTCGCTGTGACGCCGCACGACCCGACCCCTTAGAAAGGAGGCGGTTTGCCGGCCACAGCGACGTCGCAGAGCAGGTAAGTCCATGTGACGCTGCCATAGCGATAATGTTCGCTACGGCAGCGATCACCACATATCAGCCGTACGACGGGGGCGGGAGCTATCGCGCTCGACATCGCCAGCAAATGCTAGCGATGTCGCAGCGTGTAAAGCCCACTTTTGAGTTTGTTTTTGCACAGTGTCCTGGCTACGGGCTACAAGACGTCTCTAGTGTCCTTTATCTACTTGTCTGTGGCTTCTAGTGAGTTCTGTCTGCTGCCTGTCCACGATCTTCTAGGACCTCTTCTCTTTGTCCGCCTGCGGTTTTCAGGATGACTTTCTGGCTGTATATGGCTTCCTTGGTTTTCAGACTTTCCTGTTGTTATGGAGTTTCACCTACTATCTGCCTGTGGTTTCCAGCTTTGCAGCACCTATCAACAGCCATCAGTAATTCTGCCAGAGGTCTTCAGAAACTCTGCTATGTCTGTGGTTTTCAAGACTTTATTAAAACTTTAGTTTTGCATTCTACGTATCCGTGTTCCACGTGCTCCATTTAGCTGCTGCATTGACGCCCGTGGCCCTTGTGCCCACCTGAACCTTGTGAACCCCTTGTAATGGTGTATCCTGCCTCTTTACAAATGATCTTGCAAATTTATCCAACATTTTGGAATTATATTTTTTAATTAACCTCTTCACCATTCAGCGATTTTTCCGTTTTCATTTTTTCATCCGTTTCTTCCAAAAGCCATAACTTTTTTATTTTTCAGTCAATATTGCCGCCTGAGGGCTTGTTTTTAGTGGAACGAGTTGTACTTTTGAATGATATTACTGATTCTGCCACATATTGTACTGGAAAAAAGGAAAAAAATTCCAAGTGCGGTGATATTGCAAAAAAAGTGCAATTCCACTAATGCTTTTGTTTGTTTGTTTTTTTTAAATTTACTATGTTCACTGTATGGTAAAATTGAGTGGACAGTGTGATGCCCCAGGTCCGTACGAGCTTGTACATACCAAACATGTATAGGGCTTTTCTTATTGAAGTGGTGAAAAAAATTCAGAAATATGTACAAACAAGAATTGCAATTTCGTTGCTATTTTCGGAGATCCATAAAAGTCTCATTTTTTGGGATCTGGGGCTCAGCGATGGCTTTTTTTTTCATCTAGAGGTGACGTTTTTAATTATACCACAATGCAATGTTTTTATCGCCTATTATTGCATTTTATTGCAATGTTGCGGCGACCCAAAAAACATAATTCTGGCGTTTTGATTTTTTTTACTTGTTACGCCATTTAACGATCGGATATTTACATTTTGATACATCGGGCATTTATGAAAGTGGTGATACCAAATAAGTGTATTTTTTTTTGTTTTATTTTCAATGGGGTAAAACGGGGATGATTTGAATTTTTGTATTTTTTTATTTTTCCATATTTTTAAGAACTTCTTTTACACTTTTTACGGATTTTACTAGTCCTTTTAAGGGACTTGAAGCTGACACTGTCCAATCGCTTTTGCTGTACAGAGCGATGCTTCAGCACCAGCTTCAGTATCCGCAGCACTCTGCACAGCACAAATGCTGCTCTTCTGTGAATGCCTGCGCTCAAGTAGCTTTCTCAGGAACTACATCATGACAGTGACAGGGGTCATCAGCTGACCCTTGGCTGTTATGACTACCCACTATATGCACTATTAGGCTATGTGCCCACGGGACAACGTACCCGCGGATTTTGCCGCAAAAAACCTGCGGATTTATCTGAATTTTCAAGATAAATCCACAGGTTCTAGCAAGTAGACACTCCCCATGTTATCCTATGGGATTTGGTGAGTGTGTGTCGCCCTGGGCAAGCCAGGGGACACAGGTCACACACCACCACACCCCACATCCCAGGTAGGCACACCTAAGCTGAACCAGAAATCCTTGTTGCCTTCCTCCAGGAGTCTGATGATGCACACCAGGGGGTGGGCCAGGCGGTTGGCTCCGCCCACCAAGGAGCTCACAGCTCTGGAGGCAGGAAGTGTCAGGAGTTAAGCCCGGGAAGGGCAAGAGTAAACAACGGAGTTGAGTGAGGAGCAGATAAGAGAAGTGAAAGTGGAGGAAAGAAGAGTAGTAAAGGAGGAAAGCAAGAAGTGGTGACAAAGCAGAGAGTGTGCCAAGCCTGAGAGCCCAGCTTTGTGGAGGGCTAGTACAGCAAGGTCAGCGACGGCGGTGACTGTCCGGAGGGGGACCGTTTGGAAGTTCCTGGAAGGACCCCGTTGGCTGTGTGCCCGGTGGTCTGGAGCAGTGTTCCGAAGGACAGTCAGCACCAGGGCAGGGGCCTCTCGGACCCCGGCAAGGCTAGGAGTCGCCAAATTTGCCGAATCCGTCAGTGAAGGGGACGTAGATTCCCCCAACAACCAAGTCCCGATTGAAGGCAACAGCTCAACCAGTACAGGGGAGGCACCGCCACCGCCAGGGCACCAGTTTCCCCAGGGCCAGCGCCTGCGGGCAAAGTGTAGTGCTCCTCCGGCCCAGCTTGAAGCCGGGGAGCGGGTTACCGGTGGGGACCCATCGCAACAATCCGTACATACAGGTGCAAGGAAGAGGGACATCACCGTCACCTACCGGGAAAGCAAAGCAGCCGTCTGTGGGACCGTCCTACCAGCCGTTTGGTTTACCGTACAAACTGTGTCCAAGTCTCAGGCTGAGTGAGTACCACAGTGCCGCAAGGCACAGCGCTGCCCCCGCGTCCCTGCGCCCACCAAGCCCTGCACCTCCCAAGCCATCACCGGGCCCCGGGATCACCAACCCCTACCCACGGAGGGGCAACACAACACCTGGCTGCTCCCCATCACCATCCCCGGGATCCCCGCATTGAGCAGCGGTGGTGCTACACATCACCACAACCGTGGGTGGCGTCACGGACATTATCCCAACACCCCAACAACCCCCCTTTCACTCACGGGCGAGGAGTGCCGCTCGAGGAAACCCCCGGGATCCGGCCTACGGCTCGAGCCACCACTGAGCAGCCGGACCCGAGCAGAAGGGGTGAGCGCGGTGTGCTGACACCCTCCTCCCCGCCCGCGACAACTGCTGTATCAATGGTGCGGTATGTGCGGCTGTGGAATATGCTGCGGATGTAACTGCATGTCAATTATTCATGCAAAAATATCTGCGGAATTCCCGCTCCTCCACTATGGAGATACAGGGCAGGAATTCCGCAGGTATTTCCGCACTTGTCCCGCAGGTTTACTGCAACAAAAATGCTCTAAACCCGCAGCAAAGGATAGCTGCGGATTCCGGGGAGTAGCTACGGGAAACATGCGGACAAACCTGCGTAAATATCCGTGGGTACATTGTCCCGTGGGCACATAGCCTTAAAGCGTCATGGGGCCGCCGATAGGTCCGGGAAATGACGCACACCTGTTGCACGTCGGCTGATCAGATCAGCCAACATGTGTATAGGGCAACATGCGAGTTCGCCAAACGAGCCTGCATCAAAGGGAAGCACACGACCTTGGATGTACTTGTACGTCCAAGGTAATAAAGTGGTTAAACCAATAGGTCATACTAGATATAGTCTTGGGTGAGGTGAGGCCAGGATTGCTTTAAGGCAAAAATAGCCGGTTGGGTTTAGTCACTCTGGTTATTTAATGGACAGAGTAATCTGGTTAACGGGCTTGGCCTTGGCTGACATCTATGGATATGTCCTTCTAAATATTTTTATTTCTGGACTGTGTTTTAGGTAGATATCCTTAAATATATTGGGGAAGTGGCCAGTCCAACGTTTAATCTATCTACCTAGTACTAGTACTATATTTTGTTTGTAAGGTTTTGTTACAGGAAAATGTGTTGTGTAATGCGGTGACTATTGTAGGCTGTAAGGAGGCAATATTTTCATACAAAATATGCCTCCTATGATTTTTCTGAATGGAGAATTATACAGATATTCAATATTTGGCATTGTACCCGCTAACCTTGTTCTATGTAGAAAATGATTGAGCTCAGATGAGTTTTTGAAATACAATTTGCTTTGCTCCCTGAAACATTTGATTTTTCATCTGTATAGTGCTCTGTATGTGCTAAATCATGCCTGTATCTAATCCGTATGTTGTTTACATGTATATGACTCGCCCACCCCAGGGCTATGGGACACCCGGTGCCGGGCCGGACTAGGCCGGGGGTCGTCAGTGGTGGCGGGGCCCGACTCCGTGGCCCTGGTGGGTGTCAATTAAATATGGCTGGTGAATAAAGTTTATGGTTGTCGTGACACCACCTGTGGTTTGCGGCTATTAAGCCGCCGCTGCTGTATGGGGCTCTTCGGGGCTGATGGAATGGCAGCTTGGATGGTCCTGCTCCCCACAGGTGGAGCGGTACCCTGGGGCAACAGTTGGTGCTCGTGAGAGTCTATGGTGTGATGTTGTGTGAATAATACGGTGCAGGGCCGACAGGCAGTGAAAGAAACAGGCAAAAACAGTAGTCTCTTTACCTTCTCCTCTTTTACTTGGCAACAGTTTAGTCCTGGGAGACCGTCACAGGTGGTAAAGATGACCCGGCCGGCCTGGAAGTGCCTGGGGGTGATCTCTTTGGCCAGTTGAGTATGAGGCCTACTCCCTGCTCTTTCTTTTCTTCTACAGGACCCTGCACTCTGAATTTAGCAATGGCCCTCTTGCTGCTGGGACCGGTGGTTCGTCCCTTTTTCTGTGTGGTAGGCTGCGCAGGCCCTCTCAGGTGCTTCTCTGCTGGAGTCCACACCGGGCCCTTGGAATGCAGCTGTACCTTCAGATTGCTGATGGGCCAGGGGGCTTGCAGCTCTCCTGCCCTCCGGATTCGGCCACCAGGGAAGGATTTTATACCTTGGCAACCACAGACTCCGATGTCTGAGTCTCTTCTGTGCCTCTCTGCAAATCTTGCTTCACTGGGCCAAGCTATTCCAGCTCTAGGCCCCAGTTCCACAAGACAGCACACTCTGCGTCTGCACTCTCTGCTCTCGCTAACCAGACTGAACACTAACTCCTCCCACAGGTCAGACTTGAGGAATGCTCCCTGGAACTCCAGGTTCAGAGCTCCCCCTGCTGGCCTGAGGGAGAAACTGCGCTGGATGTTGAACTTACTGGCCAATGATTCCCCCAATTACCTCCAGGCTCAGCATTAACCCTTTGGAGGGGCAATGCTGCTGTGGCAACCAGGTCCTGGGGCGCCACACTCCCCCTTAGTTAAACTCAGTACTTCCGGACTGAAGAAAACAAAAAACATAACATGTCAGAACATTTCATCCCATTATGGGAGGCACATTACTTAAACGTTACAACTTAAATAACAACTATAAGAGTCTAGTGTGGCTCCCTGCCGGGTGTCCATTACACTGCTCTATGGGGGACCCGCCGCGATAAAACCCCCAACGTAGGCTCTGGGCGTGCGTCAGAGCATTGATGACCCCACTCTATGCACGCCGGACGGGTTTTTCTTCAGGGGTGCTGAGCACACTGGTGCTAACTATGTACAGTTAGAGTGTTGGCCACCCATAGTCCAGTGGCGCAATTGTCCATTTACTTAATCACCTAAGACAAAAAAGCATTTTATACAAGACATTTTAAATAACTATATACATTCTAATAGGTACTTTTTCTTTTCACTCTCTATACCTTGGAGGGGGCTGTCCCCGAGTGCTGCGTTGGGACCTGCGTAGCTCTGGTGTTTGTCCCTGACTACTTGGTGTATGCATTACCTCAATGCCACTGGTAGGCCTAACCCTGAGAGGTATGCGTGATGGTTGCCTACGTGGTCTGAGATTCACCAAGGGTACAACAGGTTCACCACTGGCAAGGGGTTGATTCTCCTGTTCCACTGCTGGCGTGTCATCTGCTGTTGGGACGGACAGTTCTTTCGGCGGATCTGGAACCTCTTCTGTTTCTGGCTCGACCAATTGCGGGAACGTCAAGACTGGTACCACTATAGCATTATTTAGTCGGGTCCAAGTTTTGGGGAATTTTCCAAGGATTGTTTGGATCATCTCTTCCTCTTTTTCTTGAATTTGGGGACTTTCTTGTACTTCCTCTACTTCGTTTTGGATTTTGCACCATTCAGGGCACGCTTTCAGGCGGTCTCTAGAAACTGCTTGATAGGTCTTGCCTTCATCTTTGCTTATGAGACATACTTTACTGTTGTCAAAGTTGGAGGGAATAATGGTGTAGGGTTCATTCTCCCACTGATCATCTAATTTATGCGCTCTCCGCTTTTTCTTAAGGACCTGTTCTCCGGGTGCTAAGGGAGTTGCTGGGGCTGCTTGATTGTAGTTCTTTTCTTGTCTCATTCTTGCTTGGGACAGGCTCTTTTCTACGCATTCCTGAACTTTGTGGTACTGCTGTTGTCGCTCTGTATCCCAATCCTCTATCTCTTGGACCGCTTCAGGTGACACAGTTCCCATCTCAAAGTCTACAGGTAACTTGCCAGGTCTTGCTTGCATCAAGTAAGCAGGGCTGCAGTTGGTCGAGTTTACTGGGATATTATTGTACAAGTCCACTAGATCTGGTAACTTCTCTGGCCATTGATTTCTTTCTTCTAGAGGTAGAGTCTTGAGCAGATCAATAACCACATGGTTCATCTTCTCGCACAATCCATTGGTTTGGGGGTGGTACGGTGTTGTTCTGATTTTCTTACAGCCGTACATGTTACAGAACTCTTGAAACACTTGTGCCTCGAATGCAGGACCTTGATCAGTCAGTACCCTTTCAGGATAACCGTGAGGTCGACAAAAGTATGCCTGAAATGCCCTAGCTGCTGTTCTGGCTGTCTGGTCTTTCACAGGCACTACTACCAGGAAACGAGAGTAATGGTCCACAATGGTGAGGGCGTAAACATAGCCTGACCGGCTTGGTGTTAACTTCACGTGGTCCAGGGCCACCAACTCTAGGGGCTGCTTCATGACAATTGGCTGTATGGGAGACCTCTGGCTGGTATCATCTTTCCGCCTCAGGTTACATGGACCACAGTCTCGGCACCACTTCTCGACTGCCTTTCTCATGTGCACCCAGTAGAACCGATCGCGGAGTAGGGTCTCCAACTTCTTCCACCCGAAGTGTCCTGCTTTATCATGGTAAGCTGCTAGGACCATTGGAGCATCCCTCTGTTTGACCACTATCTGCCAGACGAGTTCATTCGTTCGCCAGTTGACATATCTCTTGCATAGCTTGCCTTGGTAGGTGAACAGTCGTCCCCTCTCCTTCCATAGCTGCTGGGCTTCTTGTGGAGCATCTGGACCGAGATGAGTCTTAGCTTGTGCTAGCTTTTCTTTGACCAATCGCACGGCCGGGTCACCGTTCTGTGTCTCTTCCCAATTATGGTGGAGTAATGGGTTGACCGAGACCTTGTGCTGGCTCGAGCGCTTCCCTCCTACAGCATGCTCACACTGGGAGACACCTTGGTGATGGAAAGCCGGTAACTCTATCTCTTCGAGTTCATCCAGGTCTTCTCCAGACTCGGGTAAGTGAGGCATTCTGGACAGCGCATCAGCATTGTTATTCTTCTTGCCAGCCCGGTACTTGATGGTAAAGTCAAAGTTAGACAGCCGGGCCATCCATCGCTGCTCCAACGCACCTAGCTTGGCTGTTGCCAGATGTGTCAACGGATTGTTGTCCGTGAAGATGGTGAACTTGGCCGACGCCATATAGTGCTTGAAGCGTTCAGTCACTGCCCAAACAATAGCGAGGAACTCCAGCTTGAAGGAACTGTAGTTTTCTGGATTCCTTTCTGTGGGACGAAGCTTCCTACTGGCGTAAGCTATCACCTTCTCTCTGCTTCCCTGCACCTGGGACAGAACCGCTCCCAGTCCCACGTTGCTGGCATCTGTGTACAGTACAAACGGCTGGCTGTAGTCAGGGTAGGCCAGAATTTCTTCTCTTGTGAGAGCCCCTTTCAGCCGGACAAAAGATGTTTCTATTTGGCTGTTCCATTCAAATGGAGGGCTTTGCTTCTTAGCCTTCTTTGGCTGGCCCACCAGGAGATCTTGAAGAGGCGCTGCTATCTTTGTGAAACCATCAATGAACCTTCGGTAGTAGCCCACCAGCCCAAGGAACTGCCGCACCTCCTTTACCGTGGTGGGTCTTGGTCAGTCTTTGATTACTGTGACTTTCTCCGGATCAGGTGCCACACCTTCTACGCTGACCACATGACCCAGGTACTGTACCTTTGGCTTCAAGAGGTGACATTTGGACGGCTTTATCTTCAGGCCATACTCCGACAAGGACTCAAACACTTCTGCTAAGTGCCTCAGGTGGTCTTCGTAGGTCTTGGAGTAGACTATGACGTCATCCAGGTAAAATAGCACGGTTTCAAAGTTGTAATGGCCCAAGCAGCACTTCATCAATCTCTGAAATGTCCCTGGAGCGTTGCAGAGCCCGAATGGCATACAATTGAACTCGCAGAGACCCATTGGTGTCGTGAATGCAGTCTTCTCCTTGTCCGCCTCTGCCACGGGAACCTGCCAATACCCACTGGTGAGATCCAGGGTGGAGAAATAATTAGCTGATTTTAAGGCTGTTAGTGACTCTTCTATTCTGGGTAGTGGATAAGCATCTTTATGTGTAATGCGGTTAATTTGTCTGTAATCTACGCACATTCTCATTGTACCATCTTTTTTCTTTACGAGCACTAGTGGAGCTGCCCAGGGGCTACAACTATCTCTGATAACCCCAGCCTCCTTCATTTCCCGTAACATTTCTTTGGCACGTTGATACTGTGCTGGGGGTACAGGGCGGTATCTCTCTTTAATGGGATGATGGTCACCAGTGGGGATTTGATGTTTAACCCCTTTTACATGCCCAAAATCTAGGGGGTGTTTGCTGAAGACC
This sequence comes from Anomaloglossus baeobatrachus, assembly GCF_048569485.1. Taxonomy (NCBI): domain Eukaryota; kingdom Metazoa; phylum Chordata; class Amphibia; order Anura; family Aromobatidae; genus Anomaloglossus; species Anomaloglossus baeobatrachus. The sequence goes on from NC_134363.1 coordinate 63,209,348, forward strand.
CGCTCGTATTCCTGTACCACCCGGTAAACCCCATGCTTTTGGTGTGAGGGGGTGGAGTCGGTGCCCACATGTAATTTTTGGCACCAGTCCTCCAGCTGTTCCTTGGAGCCATTGTCTTCCGCCTGGTCGGACGGGATCAAGGGTTCCACTGCTTTGATGGTATTGTTACTGACAGTGTACAGTTTTTCTACAGTGGCGTACCGGGGCAATTTGGCTTCCTCCTCCCCACAATTCAGGACACGGACGGGCACTCTCCCCTTGCGGACGTCTGCTACCCCTCGGGCTATCAGGACTCCAGGCCTACTGTCTGAATACACAGGTTCCACCAGGGCCTGGTAATCTTGACCCTTGATGCCTATTGCTGCCCGACACCATATCAACATTTCACTTCTTGGGGGTATTGCAATGGGGAGGGGGTCACTTACCCTTACACTGCCAATTTCTCCTTCGGCCAGCTCTACCTGCTGCCTTCTCATCAGGGCTCTGATCTCCCTCTGTAGGGCACGCTGCTGCCCGGAGCTGGCAGTTTCAGACACCTGCTGCAACAAAATTATCACTTCGGCAAGACAATTTTCCATCACATTTGTACCAATGGTTAGCAGTGGGTTAGATTCTTTGCGATCAATATCTACAATCATCATCCCCTGACATGGCAATTCTACCCGCCCCACTTTAATGGTTACCTCCTTATACCCAATTTGAGGCAAGGGCTGACCATTACTGGCCACAATTGTTAAATCATCATCTGGGCCATGGTCAATGTCTGAATCAGCCCAATATCTTTTGTACAGTCTATAAGGGAAGGTTGTTACCTGGGACCCCGTATCCAGGAGGGCGTTCAAAGGGATCCCATCCAGCACAATAGGAAGGACCGGTCGTCCTCCCACATACTTGCTGCGACTAGGAGTTGAGCCGGGCTTCCTTACACCTGGGGGTTGGCTCCTGGCCCCAGGTTCAGCCCATTTAAAGGACAGTGTCTTGCAATGTGGCCCGCCTGGCTGCAGCGGCGGCAGATCGGTTGTCCAGTTGAATCATACCGGTCTGTGTCTTTGCCTCGGGTCGGCGGAATCCTCCTCTGTCGCATCCATGGGACGTCATCTGGGCTGGAGGCCAACTCGATTCTTGCAGGCGATGGGGTCACTTGTAGAGACTGCACGGTCTTGGCAAGGGCAGCTACAGTCTTGGTCAGCTCCTGGACCTGCTGTCTGAGCTCTGCAGTGGGATCTTTATCCAGGGTCTGCGCCTCAGCCCCTGCAGCGGCTCGTGTTGCAGGCACCACCTCTGGGTACGTGATAGCAAGAGGCCGGAGGGGTACTGTGTCATTCGGTGTAGATTCTCTCAGTACCCGGATGGCCTGGTCCTTAAACTTTGCAAAGTCCAGAGCAGGGTTCTGCAGGACTATGATACGCAGCTGTGTCCTGTGGGCGTCTGACAGGAGCCCTTCTATGAACTGCTCAGTTAGGAGCTTGTCTTCTTCACGTACACTCTCTGGGTCCACCTGTTTAATTGCTTTCAGGGCCTCCTGCAGGTTTAAGGCATAGTCCCGTATGCTGTCTGTGGCCCGCTGTTTGCACCCAAAGAATCTCATTTTTATTTCTGCTGCGGTGCGGGTGTCAAAAGTACTCTTTAACTTAGCCAGTTTCTGGGTCGCTGTCCCTTTATCTGTATCAGGCCAGGACTTCACTTCACGCTGGGCCGCGCCGGCTAGCTGCCCCATTAATATGCCCACCTTCTGGCTCTCAGTCAGAGGATACACTCTAAACAAGCTGTGCAGCCTTTCTCTGAAGTCGCTCAAGGTATGGGACTCCCCGGAGTACTGCGGCAGCCATTCTGCTCCCGGGATGTACAGCATTGTGATCGGCATTACCGGCGCTACAGCGGGGGCTGGGGCGATGGCGACTGGGATTGCTTCGGCTGGTGCTGCGGCGTCTCGGGCTATGGCAGCCATCTGCTCTCCCTCTGAGTCGGACATCTTCCTCCCCCTTAGTGAACCTTACCAGGCTCCGTTCACTTTTCAAAATCTCTTCCGGGTAGCGCGGGGTTAACGACCCTCCGCTCTGATAGCGCGCTCCATTCGCGCTCTTTTTCAGGCACGCCCCCCTTCTTCCTGCGCTCAGCGAGGCTAATGGCGGCGGCAGTTTTCAAACAGTAACACAGTCTTTTAAGCGCAGTTTCTGCAGGCGCACATTACCCGGTGGGACCGGGCACGAAATCCTCTTCGTGACGCCAAAGTTGACTCGCCCACCCCAGGGCTATGGGACACCCGGTGCCGGGCCGGACTAGTCCGGGGGTCATCAGTGGTGGCGGGCCCTGACTCCGTGGCCCTGGTGGGTGTCAATTAAATATGGCTGGTGAATAAAGTTTATGGTTGTCGTGACGCCACCTGTGGTTTGCGGCTATTAAGCCGCCGCTGCTGTATGTGGCCTCCGGGGCTGATGGAATGGCAGCTTGGATGGTCCTGCTCCCCACAGGTGGAGCGGTACCCCGGGGCAACAGTTGGTGCTCGTGAGAGTCTATGGTGTGATGTTGTGTGAATAATACGGTGCAGGGCCGACAGGCAGTGAAAGAAACAGGCACAAACAGTAGTCTCTTTACCTTCTCCTCTTTTACTTGGCAACAGTTTAGTCCTGGGAGACCGTCACAGGTGGTAAAGATGATCCGGCCGGACTGGAAGTGCCTGGGGGTGATCTCTTTGGCCAGTTGAGTATGAGGCCTACTCCTGCTCTTTCTTTTCTTCTACAGGACCCTGCACTCTGAATTTAGCAATGGCCCTCTTGCTGCTGGGACCGGTGGTTCGTCCCTTTTTCTGTGTGGTAGGCTGCGCAAGCCCTCTCGGGTGCTTCTCTGCTGGAGTCCACACCGGGCCCTTGGAATGCAGCTGTACCTTCAGATTGCTGATGGGCCAGGGGGCTTGCAGCTCTCCTGCCCTCCGGATTCGGCCACCAGGGAAGGATTTTATACCCTGGCAACCACAGACTCCGATGTCCGAGTCTCTTCTGTGCCTCTCTGTAAATCTTGCTTCACTGGGCCAAGCTATTCCAGCTCTAGGCCCCAGTTCCACAAGACAGCACACTCTGCGTCTGCACTCTCTGCTCTCTCTAACCAGACTGAACACTAACTCCTCCCTCAGGTCAGACTTGAGGAATGCTCCCTGGAACTCCAGGTTCAGAGCTCCCCCTGATGGCCTGAGGGAGAAACTGCGTTGGATGTTGAACTTACTGGCCAATGATTCCCCCAATTACCTCCAGGCTCAGCATTAACCCTTTGGAGGGGCAATGCTGCTGTGGCGACCAGGTCCTGGGGCGCCACATATACGACATCTGTTTTTTACAACCACAAAAAAAGAGCCTGATTAGTTTTTTGTGTCATTTTTGCAATGGATTAGTGAAAAATAGATGCCATGCAGGAATGATCTGTCCGGTCTTTTTTGTGCACACATTCATGGTGGAGCTCAATGGGCAAGGCTTGTCCACAAATCAGATTTATAAGGGTATTCTCAAATCTGGATATTATTCTCTGTGCATTGGAAATGGGATAACATCCCAATCGATGGGGGTCTAACCGCTGGGATTCCACTTATTCCGAGAACCAGGGCTCGGTTGTTACAATGTGGACTAGGAAAGGTCCGGCATGAAGCCACACAACTTAACAGGGGTAACACCACGACAAACAAGGGTTACACTGGGGACACTACAACAACGGTGAGCCCTAGCGCTAGTGAGAGGGAAGATGGACACCTCCTCCACTTACCCGCCACTGCACCTGTGAAGCCCCTCCAGTGTTGTGTCGGTGCATTACCTTCAGGGACTCCACTCAGCTGGATCTGGTCACAGGTAGGAGATCTTCTATTGTCGTGACGCCACTCTCAGTATTGCGGTCAGTGGGGACCGCCACTGCAGGTTGAGGGACGCCTGGGGCTGATGGTGAGTGCAGTTAGTTGGAATAGCCTCCTGAGAGTGAGGCAAGCCCCAGGGCCCTGTGTAGGTGCGTAGTACCACAAGGCGCAGAATAACTCCACACACGCAGAATGTCTTTCAGGGTTTTTACTCACTTCAGATGGCAGGGTGAGTAACCCGGGCGTAGCTGGGATGAACCAGGCGGGAACCAGGTATCCTTCAGGCTGACTTCTGATGGTGACTACCAACTGGCCTTCCTTAGCCCTTGTGGTTTGGGGTAACCCCGACTTTTAGTCCCTATGGGGGTCACCCAGGGAAGTTGCTGAAGCCTCTCTCCCCTTCGTTTGCCGTGTGCTTGTTGCCTGGGCCAGATCACTCCAGCTTCTTGCCTCCTGTGAACTGTGGGCCCTATCTGTGGCTACGTGGCTGCGGCTTTTGTGGTGTTGTGGCGTGGGCTTTGAGAGCCCCACACCGGCAGGTTTAGCAAAAGAAAGCTGGATCTATCTCCGCTTCGGGATCTGCCGCCCGTTTGGGCCTGGTACTCCCTAGCAGTCTCCTTACTTCCCACTCCGTGCTCTTCTCTCTAGCTGAGATGGGTTTCGGGTAGCACTCCTAGGTGACCGTTCTCCCCCGTCGGTAGCCACTGCGCGGACGCTGTCAGACTACAGCAGCCCAGGGGAGGGGTCAGCTCTCCTCGGAGCTCCCTGGACTCTGCTCTGAACCGGCTCACATCTGGGACCTTCACTGCTGCTCCTGTCAGAGCTTCACTTTCCTGCTCCTCACTCCTCCACACTCTGCTGCAGACTGTTTACTCCTCCTTCTCTTTTCCCTTTTGTGCCTGCCTACGCCACCTAGCAACCAGACTCTCTTACCACACCCCTTGAGAGGAGATGGAGGCTTTTGGCCCCCTCCACTATTCCAGTGGAGGTGAAGGCTTTTCCCCCTCCTGGGATCCCCAGGGGTCCTCTCAAAGGTACATGTGTGAGACCTGATCACTATGCGCCTGTGTAGTCACACCTCGGTCAGCCTTCTGGATTACCTGTATTGTACTGTCCCCAGGATGGGTGCAGTACTCAGTGGTGCCTGACCAGGTCAGGGGCGCCACACACCCTGCACTCCTAGCCAGATCCTATACAGGTTTCTCCCCTGTCACCGAGCAGGAACCTGAAGCCCTGAGTAACACTACAATAGTCCTGGCTAGTGAGTGGGCAGGTAAGGGTCACTAGCTCTACCGTTGCACTAAAACAAGACACCAGAGAAGGAAGAGGGAGAAACACAATGATGAACTGCTGCAGTCAGCACTAAGACTGCAGCCACCATAGCAACTTCAACAGAGGGTTAAAAAGCAGCTCCTTCCAGCTCTTGGCCCAGCATTAAAATGGCAAAGAATAACCGCCACCCTCTGTTGGTAGCAGAGGGTATATAAAGGGAGTGGGAGTGGTCCGAAACTGGAAACACCTGACTAGGATTTCGAAGCTGCTGGAAAGCAAACTGACATTAACCCTATGACTGCCAAAGGAAAGGAAATCCATTTAATATCGAGAGTCTAGCATGGAAATGACTCTCAAGTCCTGACTCTGTCACTAGTCTCATAATGCAGAGAGACAGGCGTGACATCAGAGAGGTGGTCAATCATATGAACTGCAGATCCATTCATTCTTACTGGGAGCTCTGCACTCGCCTGGTCATCAGCACCCTCATATATGAATGGATGAGCAACAGTGTGCTCCAGAGTCCCAATTTTTGAAATCTGAAGAGTCCCAGCAATCAGACCTCCAGTGATCAGGAAAGTATCTCCTATCCATTTGAAAAACTTGGGAATACCCCTTTAGTTTGTGCATACAACAATTTTTATTTTTACATGAACCATGTGTAAAAATGTTTGCCTGAATTGTGCTTAGCCTTACACTGGTCTGCGAGATGTCCATATGCAGTAAATGCAAATAGACTAAAGATAAGCTCATCTGGACTTGGCCTATTTTGCAACAGAATTGACAAATTATTGGCTCCAACTTCTCCAAAGTTGAGCTTCCACTTTAAACATCCTACTGTAACATCAGTAATAGCATAGAACTACATGAGCCACTCATGTTAGGCCACTCTAGAAATACAGAAGTCAATATTTACTGAGCACTTCCAGAAAAGTTAATCACTATCACCTTTTATTGTTAAGGTTCTTGAACAGATATTCCATTCCGTGTTGTATTTAAGAGCCTCATTTTTCTACAGTCTGCCCCAAACCTTCTTCTCAATACAATCAGTCCCTGGGTTACAAACTAGGTATGTTCTGTATGTTTCTTCATAATCCAAATTTGCATGTAAGTTAGAATAGGGCTGGCTAAAAACCCCACAATAGTTACTCAATCACTGACCTCTCTGACTTCCCCGCTGCTCGCCATCTAGTCCTCTTCTTTCCGCCGTAGCGCACCACATCTCTGACTTCTTCACCATAGGCCAGAACTTCCAGCATCATCCAGGCTTCAGAGGTAGCCCTGTGTTGTAAAGTGGTGTCGAGACCTGCACTGCGACCTTAAGACGCACATGGACCTACGAGGCTTGTACATAGCTGAAAGTGCTGGTCTATGGTTAAGAAGTCAGAGATGTGGCACAAAATGGCAGAAAGAAGAGAACAAATAATTTCTTGTGCATTTTTCTCACATTTTCAGATATATAAAGGGGTTTTCTCCAGTTTGAAAGCTATCCCTATCCATTGGATATGGGATAACTTTCCGATCACTAATGTCTGACCGCTGGAGTCTATAGCGATCCCAAGAACAAGAACTCTGAAGTGTCCCATGTGAGTAGAGCGGTGGTTGATCATGTTTGTGCACTGCTGCCCCACTCATTCAAGTAAAGCAGTTTAAGGGTATGTGCACACGATCAGGACCCACTGCGTGCTGGACGCGGCCAGTCCTGACCTGCGGGCCTGCAAATCTCTTTCACAGGAGACCGCAGCTGCTTGTGCCCACGGTCGGGCTTGGGCAGTTTCGGAGAACACTTGCTTTTCCCAGCTAAGAATTGACATGCTACGCTGCATCCAAAACGCTGTGAACCTCACTCATGGGTACGTAGCCTTAGGCAACCTTAAGAAAAAGGAAGTTATGATATCAGGTGATACATTAGTTAAGAAAAAAACCTCATTTCTCAAAAGCTTTACTTTGTGTGTTCTGCCAAACAAATAGCCATATCACCAGAAATGGAAGTGGGAATAAGGGCCTATCTAATTTTAGTCTATACCTTTTTTATATATCAGTTGTTCTGGATGTATGACTGATAATAAGACTTGAAACAGATAGCAGGAATTAATACAGGTTCCCAGGTCATCTCTGTAGTCACTTGTTCCACCTTCTCCAGCTAAATCTGTGATCCAACAAACTTCCACCAAGTTTCTTCTCTCTGATTAAACTGATGTACAGACCATTCTGCCTTAACCCCACAATAAAGAACCTGTTTACTTGCTCTTGGTCTCTACCTATATTGTGAATAGTCACCTGTTCATCAGGTGCTTGGCATGCTTCAAGAATCAAGAAAAGTTCAACCCTTCATGAATGTAGAGAAAATATCCTTGTTCTAACTTCTTCTCTACATCAAATTTCTGGTGCCCTTCATTTTAAAACATACTTTTCTGTATGGCCTTTCTTATATTCTGGAGTCAATAAAAATGTTATTGATTGTGCCCTATAATCCTCCCTGAAACATTTCGATTGATGGATCCATAATTTTACACCTTCAGTCTTTTTCCTATTGGCAGACCTCCATTTCAAAAATAATTTATTCATAGTCTTTCCTCATCTAAGTCTGATACACCGGACCAAACCCTGGCTCTTCCATCATTCACCATCTATTGACTGGTCTTTTGGAAAGACTACTTGCAGGAACCTTTTTGTTTCTATTCATTGCCTTTCTGTATTGATTATCCTCATTTTCCTTTTACCGGGAGCTATATACATCTCTGCCAAAGTTAGAACTCCTTATATGCCCTATTTGGATATGTTCTTGAAAAACTACAAGGAGATCCTACTGGAATATTACCTCTTTGATTCTTCTTTTCTACTTCCCCCAGACCATGGGCTTCCTAGGATTAAGGTGTTTTCCATGTCTCAGCCCGAACCTGATGTAGCTCACATGAGAGAAAATGCAGAAAGATGCTCTATCCAAAAATCCTTTGGGGCTTGGGCAGAATTCTTTTTTGTGAAAATGAAAAACAGATTTTTTTTTTTTGAGCCTTACATAGACCATTGTGTGTTACGCACCTGTCCCAGGTAGGCTGGGCTCTGCTCTTTTCCCCTATGGCTGCTGCTCTTTGTTGTGCTCCATATTAGGTTTTACAAGTTTTCCTGTGTGCCTATGTGACATCATCTCTCTAGGCCTTTTAAAGCCTGCTTTACACGCTGCAATTAATCGTTCGATCGCACCCGCCCCCATCATTTGTGCGGCACGGGCATTTGTTGCCCGTATCGCACAATGTTGTAACCCCCCATCACACGTACTTACCTTCCAAACGACCTCGCTGTGGGCGGCAAATATCCACTTCCTGAAGGGGGAGGGACGTTCGGCATTACAGCGACGTCACACAGCGGCCGCCCAATAGAAGCGGAGGGGCGGAGATGAGCGGGACGTAAACATCCCACCCACCTCCTTCCTTCCGCATTGCCGGCGGGACGCAGGTAAGCTGCAGTTCATCGTTCCCGGGGTGTCACGCGGAGCGATGTTTGCTGCCACGGGAACGATAAACAACCGGCGAGCAGAACGACATTCAATATTTTGAAAATGAACGACGTGTCAACGAGCAACGATAAGGTGAGTATTTTTGCTTGTTCACAGTCGCTCGTAGCTGTCACACGCTACGATATGTCAAATGATGCCGTATGTGTGTCACTAACGACGTGACCCCGACGACATATCGTATGATATATCGTAGCGTGTAAAGCTCGCTTAAGGCCTAGTTAGAGACACAGCCATGTCTTAGTACTAAGACTCTAGAATTTAGCTATTGTTTGGAGTGACCCACCATCCCTTTATATTGTGCAGTCATCTTGCAATTCTGTGATTTCAGCATACTCTTGGTCCTGGTGGTTAGCCCTCTGCTAGCCACCTTCTGTAGTAACCCATCAGTTGCAGTAAGCAATACAAACTATAATTGGACTCTGGCCATATTGTGCATTCATCCTTGCAAAATGCTTGTGGTTGCTCTGCCTTCAACTATATGCTGCTTCGAACATGCTATTTCCCTCTGGTCTTTCCTCCTGGCTCTTTGTTTTCCAGTGTACCCAAGTCCTCGATGTCCCATGTACCCTACAGCTGACTGTGCCAAAGCTCTGGTTCCATGTGTCCACACTGACTAGTGGCTTTGTGAATCAGCCTGTCGCGGACGGGTGCCGCCTCCGCTGTGGCAAAGGGACTGCTCGAGGGCGCTCGGATACGCGATCGTGTCTGGGGCTCGAGTGGTGACCGGACCCGGGGCTCGTGCAACCACCCGTCCTCTTAACAGTTAAAAAGGGGGGGTATTTACAGGGGAGATAGTTTTTGTCTGTGACGCCACCCATGGGTCGCGGTGATGGGATGGTGTCCGGGACCAATGGTGTTGGGCAGCAAGGTGGTATCCCCTCCACGGGTAGGGGAGGTGTAGTCCCAGGGCCCGGGTATAGGTAGGGAGCAGTGCTGGGGCGCCGTCGGCAGGTTGGACCGGATGACACCGGTGTGCTCACGATTAGTAATAATCCACACAGAGTCTGTACTGTAAACCAAGGCCGGATGCCGGTTGCCGTTGGAGAGGTGTGCTGGTCCTGCATATGGGTTAGCAATGTAGGGATCCTTCCTCCTGCACTTGTGTCTTGCTGTGTGTTGATTAAACCCACTTGGAACGGGAGAAATCTGTTCCCCTGCAGCTTTGTACGCAGAGGGAGCCGTTGCCCGCAAACTCTGACCCGTGGGATTTTAATGGGTTCTTGGCGGACACCCTATCCCCCGAGTTGGGCTGCTGGTTTGCTCTCTCTGGGCTTCTCTCTTTGGAAACAAGGCCTGGTACCTTATCCCGCTGGTCAATTAACAAGGGGCCTGAAGCTTGCCTTGTCCTAGGGTCCAAGTACCCCGCCTGTGCATGGCCTCCGGACCAGATTCCCGTTGTCGGTACCGGCGAGCTACAACCCTGCCCCGGTCCACTTCAGGTCTCCCGCGACCGGATCTCTGTCGCCTGTGGCCCTACACTGCCGTCTGCCACCTAGTCGGTTCTCCCGTGGTCCAAGGGCTCCAATCATGACCACTCAGCTCCTCTGTCAGACTCCTCACTGTTTGACTCTATCTAACTGTTCTCCGTTCTGTTCTGTTCTCTGTGTTCCCGCTGTTGTCTGTTGTCACCTCAAGACCCCTAGGTGGGCGTTCCCATCCGCCTGGTCCCGCCCACTGATGTGTCCTGGCTGTCCTGGGGGGGTGACTAGGCTTTGTGGCTGTTTCTGTGTGTGGGATGTGGTGTTAATTCCCAAGGAGGAGGCGATTCCTGTACCCGTGGTGGGGGGTACAGTCATCTGTGACTTCCTGGTTTTGCCAGGGTGTCACAAACCTCTCTAGGTAAGCCTACCAATGGGAATGGAACAATATTATGATAAAAAAAAAAACAATACCCAGTTGGTCTCATCTTGGAACTCTTGGAATGTATCAATGCAGCTTGTTTATTCGTCAAAGACTAGCCTATGTTGTCTGCAGAATATGAATTGTGATGTCTTTCGGCATTTACAGTGTCCTTGTATTTTTCCAACCTTTCGTCAATGACATGTTTTAAGACGTTGCCTCTAAATAAGGCTGGGTTCACGCAAGCATATGCAAAATAATTTCTTTTATGTTGAGAATAAAATGATGACTTTTCATCTGTATTGTCATCCATTTGCAATCTGTGTACCAACTATGTGCCCATTTTTTATATCCATATGTGATCTGTATGTCCATTTTGTCGTCGATGTAGCTTTATGAGGGTTTGTTGTTTTTTTTCCAGTATGAATTGCATTTGTCAGTGGCACCATTTTGAGGTGCATAAAACCCAATACCTAACTCTTATTTTTATTAGAGAAATGAAAACACAACAAATTTGTTTTTTTTATTTTAATTTTTACTATTTTCACTTGCAGCACAAATAAAGTGTTGACTTTACTTTGTTAGTCAGCGCAAATATGGTGAACCCAAATTTATGCAGTTTGTAGCATAGCTGGGAAGGTCAGGGGTAATTCCAGCTCTGCAGGTCTTGATTAGGAGTGCACCAAGAGTGTTTTGAGAAAGAACCAGGAAATAGGTTCAGCGTGTGCGGCTGGTGAGTCAATCAGTCTACTGGATGTAGCAAAGAGGAGTGTGTAATCTCATGAATGACCACCCAAGTTGTGAGCTGTAGCTAGAAGATAGACATGCCAGGGTCTCTCTGAATAGAGTGATTGGGAAGTCAACTAAGGAGCTCAGCAGTCTTTGGTCCAAGAGAGGAAACGGAACGTTTAATGGTAGACAATCTACCTGTCACAGTCGTCTCTCTGCTGTAAGAGATTAGTGACAGGTTCTGGGTCTGAGTCTCACTATACCTGGTGAGACTCTGCTATTTAACTGTGGTTTTCTTTCCTTTGGCATAGAGAGGATTAATATCAGTTTGCTTTGCAGCATCCTCAGACTCCTGATCAGGTGTTTCCATTTTGGACCACTCCCAGTCCCTTTATATACCCTCTGCTACCAGCAGAGTGTGCCGGTTACTCGATTAATTTGGATTCTGGTCTTGGAGGAAGAAGGACCCTCTGAAACCCTCTCGTGGAGTTGCTGGTGTGGCTGCAGTCTTGGTTCTGACTGTAGCAGTCTGTAGCGGTGTTTCCCCCGTCTGTCTTCCTTTCCTGGTGTGTTGTTTCAGTGGAGCTGTAAGGCTAGTCTCCATCACCTGCCCATTCACTAGCCAGGGACTATTGTAGGGTCATCTCACGGCTTCAGGTTCCAGCTTGGCGACAGGTGAGGAACCTGTATAGGGACTTGCTAGGAGTGCAGGGTATAGCAATAGGTAAGTGAGGAGGTGTCCATCTTCCCTCTCACTAGCACTTGGGCCCACCGTTGTTAAAGTGTCCCCAGTGTACCCCTTGTTTCTCGTTGTATTTCCCCTGTTTAGTTGTGTTTTTTCGCCTCACACCGGAACTCCCCTAATCTGAGCGTGACACTACCAGAGTGTGGGAGCTGGAGAAATATTAGGGGAATCGGCATCCAGCATCATCCTCCAAGAAAAATGTTTCTTAAAATCAATGTTTTCTGCCTGACATCATGTTTTTTTTGCACTTACTTCATTTTAATAGGTTTTCAATAAACATTGATTTTAAGAAACATTCTGGCCTTGTCAGTGTTTTTTTACATCGTGCATTGAAGTGTTCCTTTTTTCTCCTGAGCCGAGCATCCAGATTCAGGCATTTTCCCCATACTGGTTTTAAATAGAGCTAAGCCGGATCCTTTCTCTTCCCTATGATATATAAGGCTTTTAGGTAAAGATTTGTGGAGCAATGGTCCATCCATAAGGTACTTGAAGTCCATGCATGTTATGTCGAGTGCCACCGAGTATAGGGGACCTTTTATGGAGGGTAGGTGTCCTTTTATGCCTTGCTGCTGCCTAGCTGGTATTCATACTACCATGCTCTCACTTCTGCTGTGCAGTGAATCTCTTCTCTTGGGCTATGTGCCGACGCTGCGGAAAATGCGCAGATTTTGCCGTGGATTTCTCGCGGAAAAGCCGCGGATTTCCCGAAAATCTGCAGCACAGGTACTTCCCAGCCATTTCTATGGCATTTTGGAAATGCTGTGCCCATGCTGCGGATTTTTCCGCATCGGATTTCGTGCGGATTTTGGTCCGGAAAAATCTGCAACATGTCAATTATTGTTGCGGATTTTCATCCGGATTTTGGCTTTAAAATTGGGAGAAGAAAAAAAATCCGCACCAAAATCCGCATCAAATCCGCGGCAATTCCGCGGTAAATCCGCGGCAAATTCGCACCTTTGAAAAGGTGCGGATTTTGAGGGAAAGCTGCGGATTTTGATGCAGAAAAATCCGCAGCTACATTCTCCCGTGGACACATAGCCTTAGACTATTGCCTTGCTGTTTCTGTGTAGTCACCTCAGGTTGATTAGGTACAAACATGCTTTGGACCTTGTCAGTTTTCTACTCTGAGTCGTGTTATTGACTACTGACCTTGGCACCATTCCTGATCCACTTGTCCTTGTCTAAGACCTTCTACCTAGTGCTTATAGAGCTTCCTGGATTCTAACCCAGGCGAGCACACACACATGTGTTGTTCCTTGGATATCTTAGTGAATATTGTTGGTTCCTCACTAGGACATCCCAGGAAAAGTTAGGGAGAACAGGGAATAGTTAAATTAGTGAGGTAATAGGCCAGATTAAAGAAATGTGTTTTTAGAGCACTTTTAAAGCTGTGGATATTAGGCATTAACCGGATTGTGTAGGGTAGTGCATTCCATAAACCTGGTGCAGCATGAGAAAAGTTTGGGCGAAGGCAGTAGGAGGTTTGGATTATATAGGATGGCAGCTAGTGTGACGATTCAGGCCTACGTGGCTGTACATGTCTGAGCTCTGAGTCGTCAACAAAGTCGTTGGTAAGGCGTCAGACACACCGATGCATCCTGTCCAGCAGGACCGCGACAATCAAAAAATGGTCCAGGCCATTCCGACACGATCACCGATCTCACAGCAGGGGCCTGGTCGCTGCTATGTGTCAAACGTATTATAAACCAGGATAGGACACATGTAGACCAATTCCACATTGTAAGATAGGGGGAACCCCTCATAAGACTATATCGAATCAAGGAGCGACAGGAGGGAAAGAGAGTACCCCATAAGTGCTATTCAAGGAGACACTATGACCAAAGTCAGGTGCAAAAAGTCATAATCTTTATTTAGTACAAAAAAGATCCACATAAAATAACACCAAGACAGTCATCCAAGAGTATATAAATAATCAATTAAGAAACCAGGGAAGAGGTAAAAACCCAGAGCACATGAGGGGGCAGTCAGGTCAGAGGAATCACCATGAGGGAGAACTATGTGATCAAATCACACATGTGGGGAGACATTCCCAGTGAAAGACACGTGTGGATAAATAATATTGAAGTTACTTTACTTACTCATGGTGAGACCTCAGACGGACGAACGCCACCACACACCGACGCGTTTCAAATCTTCTTCAGGGCAGTGCGGTATGATGTGTAACGAAAGGGGGCCCTTTATATATGTCTGAATTATGAAAGAAACGCCTGCGGCCATTACGGTCGCGTGCAGAGGCGGGATTTCGTCCAGAGCGTGAGTACTCGGGCAATCCCCGGAAGTGACGCGGGTAGCAACAGTGTCGTCACACTGAACCCGCCCATTCCGATTCGGAAGCCGTCATTCCCACACGCTCAAGAGGAAGCCGCACTGCGCACGCGCACCACGGCCGCGGCCATCTTGGTCCAGGGCACATAAGAGGGAAAGTATAGGAACATGCGCAGAAGTCACATCCAGAGCCTGAGAGGCCAGACAGTAGCCGGAAATGACGCGGGCAACAGGAATAACGTCATATTAAAGCGCCCAACACACATCCGGGAATCGTCCGTATAACAGGCTCAGGGGGAGACCACACTGCGCACGTGCATAACTAATGCGACCATCTTGGTCCAGGGCACAGAAAAGGGCAGATGTACAAATCGGTATGTGACACAGACATACATCATCTCAGGACAGATCACCAAAGAAAAGGTGATAATAAAAACTACACACCATGTGTTAATCTTATAGGAAATATATATATATAATATGTCCATTATAGTTCGTCATATACCACAGTCATAACACAGGTATAAAAAGGAAAAATCATGCATATCCTCCAAAAGGCAGCAAAATGATGTCATAGAGGTGCTGTCCTGGACTTTGCAGATGTGAGCTGCCCGTGAAGGTCACATATCCGTATGCCACACTGAGATGTCATAAAAGTATTGTCATGGACTTTGCAGATGTAATCAGCCCATGAAGATCACATATCCATATGCCGCAATAAGGAGGTAGAACATAGAAAGGGCTCACTCTCGTTCAAGGATGGGTGATAAAACTGATACAAAGAAAAATAGGATAAAAAGTTAAAAAAGAAAAACACACATCATAAAAAGAAACAGACAAGAACTGGCAATAGCATGGACGCTTGACTTATGTTTTATAGGAACGGGGCAAAAGAAAGTTTTTCGTTCAATCCAAAAGGTGTCATTGTCCCCAGTGTGACAATCCAACGACATTCAAGTTTGGCTAAGGCCTTCTTATGGTTGCCCCCTCTGATTCCCAACTTTAATTTGTCAATCCCTCTTACTTTCAAGGATGAGGGATTACAGGCATGATGTAGCTTAAAGTGTCGGGGGATGGTTTTCAAGGATTCAAGATCAGACACCTCCTCTGCAGCAATGATGTCCCTCACATGCTCACGCACCCGGATGCGGAACTGTCTGGATGTTAGACCCACATAGGTCAATCCGCATCCGCACTCGGCCGCGTAAATCACGTATTCTGTGCTGCAGCTAATGAAGTGCCTGATATCAAAAGTCCTGTTCCCATCCACCGACGCAAAGGTTTTTGCCCTAACGATATTCCGACATGACAAACATGTTCCACACGGGAAACAACCCCAACGCGGAGGTCCAACATTAAAGGGAAAAGGATTCTTGGGAGCATAATGGCTCTGCACCAAATAATCCTTTAGGTTACGATTCTTACGGGCTGTCAATGCTGGATAACTTGGGAGCGCCAATCTTAATGCTGGCTCAGTCATCAAAATAGGCCAGTGTTTGCGCAATATTCCCCTGATATCTTCCCATTGATTGTTGTATGTTGATATGAAACGTATAGTAGAATCGCAACCTTTTTTGTTTCCCTTGTGAACAAGGAGTTGATCTCTGGGAGTATTTTTGGCCCTACCATAACCTCGTTTAATGTCTCTACGGCTGTAACCTCTATCCCTAAATCGGATTTTAAGATCAATTGCCTGCTGCTCAAAGGATTGTTCCGTAGAGCAAACTCTACGAGCACGCAAGAACTGCCCTGTTGGAATTGCTCTTATAGTAGACGGCAGATGTGCTGATGAGGCGTGCAGGAGACTATTGACAGAGGTTTCTTTTCTGAAGATTGTCGTTTGAATAGTCCGATCAGGCAAAGTCATCACCTTAATGTCCAAAAAATCCACCTCTATTGGGTCCCATTTATAGGTGAGTCTGATATTTAAATCATTGCAATTCAGGGATGTGATGAAGTCCCGGAGTTCAAGGTCGGTTCCCCTCCAGAAAATAAGAATGTCATCAATGTATCTGAGCCAGCACTGCACTGGGGAGGCGGCGCAGGCCCCGTCACCGAGAACCTCCCTCTCCCAAAAACCGAGAAAGAGGTTAGCGTATGACGGGGCGCACGCCGCGCCCATTGCAGTGCCGCGTTTCTGGAGGAAGAACCGATCCTTGAACAGGAAGAAATTATGAGAAAGTATATATTCCAACAACTCCAGGACAAGATTTTGTATCTCAACATCCCAATTGCTCATCCTAAGAAAACACCTCGCGGCGGCCAATCCATCACAGTGGGCAATACAAGAGTATAGGGACTCCACGTCAACAGTCACCAGCAACACACCACTCTCAAGTGAGATACCATCAATCCTTCTCAGGACGTCCGAGGTGTCTCTAACAAAGGAGGGCAACGTTTCAACTAAGGGATGCAAATAAAAATCAATAAATTTACAAACGTTATCACACAGCCCTCCAATGCCAGAGACAATCGGACGCCCTGGAGGGCAAGTGGAGTTTTTATGTATCTTTGGTAATAAATAGAAAGTGGGTGTTACCGGAAACTTGACGTGGAGACCATCATATACCTTTTTAGTAATGACACCACGTGAAAAAGCCATCGCGAGAATGTCCTCTAGTTCTGACTCAAACCCTTTAATGGGATTACCAGATAGGGGGCTATAGGTCTCCCGATCTCGTAACTGCCTAAAGGCCTCACATTCATAAAGGTCCGTGGGCCAAATTACCACATTTCCCCCCTTGTCCGCAGGCTTTATCACAACACCCTCTAAAGATTTTATTTCATCAATAGCTTTTTTCTGTCTAATGGAGAGGTTGTGACCACCAATTGGTTTTTTGAGGTTCCGAAGATCCTCTAGAACCAATTTGGTGAAAATATCCACCTGCGGACAAAGGGAGGAAGGCGGAAACGCAGTAGAACGAGGAAAGATAGAGGTTGGAAATTTACCTGAAGGGCCACCAGTGGACTCATCCTCAAGCTCCTTCAGAATTTTCAGCACTTCAAGGTCTTCTGGTGTCAGTCCCTGAGTATCAATGTTATCTTTTGAGTGGAGTTTACACAGGATCAACTTCCTTGCAAAGAGCTGCAGATCTTTAGTCACTGTAAAATAATCCAAGTTAGCATCAGGGGCAAAAGAAAGACCCAGGCTCAGGACATCAACCTGAGTCTTAGTTAGCCTATGTTTGGATAAATTGATTACCTCAAGTTGTTTAGTTTTTTTGTCCTTAGACTGAGGCGGTGTCAATTTCCTTTTTATCTGAGGATTTCTTTCCCCCTGATGTTTGGATCTTGTCTGTATTCCCAGTCTCTCCGCGAATTG
Organism: Anomaloglossus baeobatrachus; assembly: GCF_048569485.1. Lineage (NCBI taxonomy): Eukaryota > Metazoa > Chordata > Amphibia > Anura > Aromobatidae > Anomaloglossus > Anomaloglossus baeobatrachus. The sequence continues at coordinate 63,226,893 of NC_134363.1, forward strand.
CTCACCAAGACCACTACCTGATGGTGTATCATCTTCAATAGAGGACATAGATGAGAAGGAACCAGAGCGAGAACCCATATTTCTATTCTTTCTTTTCGGAGTTCTCCTCCATCGATAAACGGTTCCATTCCTATAGTCTGAGAGGTCTCTCTGATATTTTTTGGTTTTAATATTAGTTATCTCTTTTTCCCACTTAGAAAAGTCCCTCTCAAGTTCCACGTTGAGAGCTGACAACTTCTCTTTAGAGAGACACCCAATGAGTTTTGTCTGAATACTCTCAATCTACAATTCCACCTCTTTCAGAGTGCTTGCATTCTGACCCACAAGCAATTTCATGAACGTCATGGAACAACCATTAGATGCCTCCTCCCATTCTTTCCTGAAATTATCCTCCTTTATTTCAAAGGAGGGAAATAATTGTACCCGAAGACCTCTGGGAATAAGGCCCTTCTGAATATACCGCTCCATAAATGTCATGTTCCACCAAAGTCTCGTTTTTTGATTGAGCAGCTGTTTAAGTCTGCCAATCAATTTACCATTTTCCTCTGTTTCAACATTAAAAACAAATTCTGGATTCTCACTAAAAACCTGGTTAATTTTAGTCAACCACGCGTCTTCACGCGCTTTATGGTCCATATGTCCTGTAAGAGCAGCTATGAGAAAACACAGAAAAACAATTATAAACCAGGATAGGACACATGTAGACCAATTCCACATTGTAAGATAGGGGGAACCCCTCATAAGACTATATCGAATCAAGGAGCGACAGGAGGGAAAGAGAGTACCCCATAAGTGCTATTCAAGGAGACACTATGACCAAAGTCAGGTGCAAAAAGTCATAATCTTTATTTAGTACAAAAAAGATCCACATAAAATAATACCAAGACAGTCATCCAAGAGTATATAAATAATCAATTAAGAAACCAGGGAAGAGGTAAAAACCCAGAGCACATGAGGGGGCAGTCAGGTCAGAGGAATCACCATGAGGGAGAACTATGTGATCAAATCACACATGTGGGGAGACATTCCCAGTGAAAGACACGTGTGGATAAATAATATTGAAGTTACTTTACTTACTCATGGTGAGACCTCAGACGGACGAACGCCACCACACACCGACGCGTTTCAAATCTTCTTCAGGGCAGTGCGGTATGATGTGTAACGAAAGGGGGCCCTTTATATATGTCTGAATTATGAAAGAAACGCCTGCGGCCATTACGGTCGCGTGCAGAGGCGGGATTTCGTCCAGAGCGTGAGTACTCGGGCAATCCCCGGAAGTGACGCGGGTAGCAACAGTGTCGTCACACTGAACCCGCCCATTCCGATTCGGAAGCCGTCATTCCCACACGCTCAAGAGGAAGCCGCACTGCGCACGCGCACCACGGCCGCGGCCATCTTGGTCCAGGGCACATAAGAGGGAAAGTATAGGAACATGCGCAGAAGTCACATCCAGAGCCTGAGAGGCTAGACAGTAGCCGGAAATGACGCGGGCAACAGGAATAACGTCATATTAAAGCGCCCTACACACATCCGGGAATCGTCCGTATAACAGGCTCAGGGGGAGACCACACTGCGCACGTGCATAACTAATGCGACCATCTTGGTCCAGGGCACAGAAAAGGGCAGATGTACAAATCGGTATGTGACACAGACATACATCATCTCAGGACAGATCACCAAAGAAAAGGTGATAATAAAAACTACACACCATGTGTTAATCTTATAGGAAATATATATATATAATATGTCCATTATAGTTCGTCATATACCACAGTCATAACACAGGTATAAAAAGGAAAAATCATGCATATCCTCCAAAAGGCAGCAAAATGATGTCATAGAGGTGCTGTCCTGGACTTTGCAGATGTGAGCTGCCCGTGAAGGTCACATATCCGTATGCCACACTGAGATGTCATAAAAGTATTGTCATGGACTTTGCAGATGTAATCAGCCCATGAAGATCACATATCCATATGCCGCAATAAGGAGGTAGAACATAGAAAGGGCTCACTCTCGTTCAAGGATGGGTGATAAAACTGATACAAAGAAAAATAGGATAAAAAGTTAAAAAAGAAAAACACACATCATAAAAAGAAACAGACAAGAACTGGCAATAGCATGGACGCTTGACTTATGTTTTATAGGAACGGGGCAAAAGAAAGTTTTTCGTTCAATCCAAAAGGTGTCATTGTCCCCAGTGTGACAATCCAACGACATTCAAGTTTGGCTAAGGCCTTCTTATGGTTGCCCCCTCTGATTCCCAACTTTAATTTGTCAATCCCTCTTACTTTCAAGGATGATTGCCCGAGTACTCACGCTCTGGACGAAATCCCGCCTCTGCACGCGACCGTAATGGCCGCAGGCGTTTCTTTCATAATTCAGACATATATAAAGGGCCCCCTTTCGTTACACATCATACCGCACTGCCCTGAAGAAGATTTGAAACGCGTCGGTGTGTGGTGGCGTTCGTCCGTCTGAGGTCTCACCATGAGTAAGTAAAGTAACTTCAATATTATTTATCCACACGTGTCTTTCACTGGGAATGTCTCCCCACATGTGTGATTTGATCACATAGTTCTCCCTCATGGTGATTCCTCTGACCTGACTGCCCCCTCATGTGCTCTGGGTTTTTACCTCTTCCCTGGTTTCTTAATTGATTATTTATATACTCTTGGATGACTGTCTTGGTGTTATTTTATGTGGATCTTTTTTGTACTAAATAAAGATTATGACTTTTTGCACCTGACTTTGGTCATAGTGTCTCCTTGAATAGCACTTATGGGGTACTCTCTTTCCCTCCTGTCGCTCCTTGATTCGATATGTGTCAAACGTAGCGAGATCGCTGGCGAGGTCATTGTTGCGTCACAGAATCTGTGACTCAGCAGCGATCTCGCTAGCGATCTCGCTATGTGTGAATGTACCTTTAGAAGTGGAGGGCACTGGTAGGGTAATAGACAGTTGAAGGAGGAAATGTAGGGCAGTGGAGCTCTGTGGGGAGGACGGGTAGGGTGGTAAACAGAGATGAGGACAGAGATGTAGGGTGGTGCAGCACTGTGGAGAGGATGGGTAGGGCGGTAGACAGAGATGAGAGAGGAGATGTAGGATCATAGAATGGTAGAGTTGGAAGGGACCTTAAGGTTCATCGAGTCCAACCCCCTGCGAGTGTAGGTTTTCTTAAATCATCCTAGCCATGTGTTTATCCAGTTTCCACTTGACGATTTCCATTGATAGAGAGCTCATTACCTTCTGCGGTAGCCTATTCCACTCTCTGATTGCCCTCACTGTCAGAAAGTTTTTCCTAATGCTAATCTGATTCTCTTTCCTTTTAGTTTCATCCTATTGCTTGTACTTCCTTGTGCTAATGAGAACAGGGCAGTTCCTTCTGCACTGTGACTACATTTCAGATATTTGTAGATCGCTATTAAGTCTCCTCTCAGACTTCTCTTTTGCAAATTAAACACTCCTAGTTCTTTAGTGGTGCAGCACTGTGAAGAGGATGGGTAGGGTCATAGACAGAGATGATGGAGGAGGTGTAGGAAGATGCTGCACTGTTGATAGGATGGGTAGGGTCATAGACAGAGATGATGGAGGAGGTGTAGGAAGATGCTGCACTGTGGATAGGATGGGTAGGGTCATAGACAGAGATGATGGAGGAGGTGTAGGGAGATGCAGCACTGTGGAGATGACGGATAGGGTTGTAGACCGAGATGAGGGTAGAGGTATAGAACGGTGCAGCACTGTGAAGAGGATGGCTAGAGAGGTAGTCAGAGATGATGGAGGAGGTGTAGGAAGGTGCAGCACTGTGGAGAGTTCGGGTAGGTTCGTAGACTGAGATGAGGGTAGCGTGTAGGGCAGTGCAGCACTGTGAAGAGGATGGCTAGGGTGGTAGACAGAGATGATGGAGGAGGTGTAGGAAGGTGCTGCACTGTGGAGGACAGGTTGGGTCGTAGACAGGGATGAGGATAGAAGTGTAGGGCGGTGCAGGACTGTGAAGAGAAGGGTGGTAGACAGAGATGATGAAGGAGGTATAGGGAGGCACAGCTTTGTCCATGAGCGTGATCAGTTTAATATAAACTCTTAGCGGATGGGAAACCAGTGCAATGACTGGCACAGGGTGGAGGCATAGGTGTAATGGCTGGACAGAAGTACAATCCTGGCTGCTGCATTCAGGATGGATTGGAGAGGGGAGAGTGGTCTCTCTTGTGTTAACAAGTCCCGTTCCCTATGGAGGCTGCTGAAGAGACCGACCGAGGATCAGACAAATGTCGCAGCAGTGACGTTTTTCCCCTTGGATCCTGATGTGACTGGCGGCCATCATTAGAATAAATTTCGCTAAGCCTGTAATTAGTAACAGCCTCATGTGTATGGGGGGAGACGAAGGACGAGCAGTTGACACTTTGACGGGCGACTTTTTTGATAATCAGGAGAGGAGACAATGCCAGAGCTGACTGTGTATGGGAATTAAGGGAGCCATACTGTCGTTGGCTGCCATACTGGACACCGGAGAGCCGGCTTTACACTGGGGTCTATCAATTTAAGCCAAGGTGTCAGCAGTTCTCACAGGAAGCATTCTTTCTGTCAGATACAGGTGAGATATACAGAGCCATATAGTGTATACAGACTATGGCAGTAATGGCTCAGTGTAGTGTCTACAGACTATGGCAGTAATGGCTCAGTGTAGTGTCTACAGACTATGGCAGTAATGGCTCAGTGTAGCGTCTACAGACTATGGCAGTAATGGCTCAGTGTAGTGTCTACAGACTATGGCAGTAATGGCTCAGTGTAGTGTCTACAGACTATGGCAGGAATGGCTCAGTGTAGTGTGTACAGACTATGGCAGAAATGGCTCAGTGTAGTGTCTACAGACTATGGCAGTAATGGCTCAGTGTAGTGTCTACAGACTATGGCAGGAATGGCTCAGTGTAGTGTCTACAGACTATGGCAGTAATGACTCAGCGTAGTGTCTACAGACTATGGCAGTAATGGCTCAGCGTAGTGTCTACAGACTATGGCAGTAATGGCTCAGTGTAGTGTCTACAGACTATGGCAGTAATGGCTCAGTGTAGTGTCTACAGACTATGGCAGTAATGGCTCAGTGTAGTGTCTACAGACTATGGCAGTAATGGCTCAGTGTAGTGTATACAGACTATGGCAGTAATGGCTCAGTGTAGTGTCTACAGACTATGGCAGGAATGGCTCAGTGTAGTGTCTACAGACTATGGCAGTAATGGCTCAGTGTAGCGTCTACAGACTATGGCAGTAATGGCTCAGTGTAGTGTCTACAGACTATGGCAGGAATGGCTCAGTGTAGTGTCTACAGACTATGGCAGTAATGGCTCAGTGTAGCGTCTACAGACTATGGCAGTAATGGATCAGTGTAGCGTCTACAGACTATGGCAGTAATGGCTCAGTGTAGTGTCTACAGACTATGGTAGTAATGGCTCAGTGTAGTGTCTACAGACTATGGCAGTAATGGCTCAGTGTAGTGTCTACAGACTATTGCAGTAATGGCTCAGTGTAGTGTCTACAGACTATGGCAGGAATGGCTCAGTGTAGTGTCTACAGACTATGGCAGGAATGGCTCAGTGTATTGTCTACAGACTATGGCAGGAATGGCTCAGTGTAGTGTCTACAGACTATGGCAGTAATGGCTCAGTGTAGTGTCTACAGACTATGGCAGGAATGGCTCAGTGTAGTCTCTACAGACTATGGCAGGAATGGCTCAGTGTAGTGTATACAGACTATGGCAGTAATGGCTCAGTGTAGTCTCTACAGACTATGGCAGGAATGGCTCAGTGTAGTGTATACAGACTATGGCAGTAATGGCTCAGTGTAGTGTCTACAGACTATGGCAGTAATGGCTCAGTGTAGTGTCTACAGACTATGGCAGTAATGGCTCAGTGTAGTGTCTACAGACTATGGCAGTAATGACTCAGCGTAGTGTCTACAGACTATGGCAGTAATGGCTCAGCGTAGTGTCTACAGACTATGGCAGTAATGGCTCAGTGTAGTGTCTACAGACTATGGCAGTAATGGCTCAGTGTAGTGTCTACAGACTATGGCAGTAATGGCTCAGTGTAGTGTCTACAGACTATGGCAGTAATGGCTCAGTGTAGTGTATACAGACTATGGCAGTAATGGCTCAGTGTAGTGTCTACAGACTATGGCAGGAATGGCTCAGTGTAGTGTCTACAGACTATGGCAGTAATGGCTCAGTGTAGCGTCTACAGACTATGGCAGTAATGGCTCAGTGTAGTGTCTACAGACTATGGCAGGAATGGCTCAGTGTAGTGTCTACAGACTATGGCAGTAATGGCTCAGTGTAGCGTCTACAGACTATGGCAGTAATGGATCAGTGTAGCGTCTACAGACTATGGCAGTAATGGCTCAGTGTAGTGTCTACAGACTATGGTAGTAATGGCTCAGTGTAGTGTCTACAGACTATGGCAGTAATGGCTCAGTGTAGTGTCTACAGACTATTGCAGTAATGGCTCAGTGTAGTGTCTACAGACTATGGCAGGAATGGCTCAGTGTAGTGTCTACAGACTATGGCAGGAATGGCTCAGTGTATTGTCTACAGACTATGGCAGGAATGGCTCAGTGTAGTGTCTACAGACTATGGCAGTAATGGCTCAGTGTAGTGTCTACAGACTATGGCAGGAATGGCTCAGTGTAGTCTCTACAGACTATGGCAGGAATGGCTCAGTGTAGTGTATACAGACTATGGCAGTAATGGCTCAGTGTAGTCTCTACAGACTATGGCAGGAATGGCTCAGTGTAGTGTATACAGACTATGGCAGTAATGGCTCAGTGTAGTGTCTACAGACTATGGCAGGAATGGCTCAGTGTAGTGTCTACAGACTATGGCAGGAATGGCTCAGTGTAGTGTCTACAGACTATGGCAGTAATGGCTCAGTGTAGTCTCTACAGACTATGGCAGGAATGGCTCAGTGTAGTGTCTACAGACTATGGCAGTAATGGCTCAGTGTAGTGTCTACAGACTATGGCAGGAATGGCTCAGTGTAGTGTCTACAGACTATGGCAGTAATGGCTCAGTGTAGTCTCTACAGACTATGGCAGGAATGGCTCAGTGTAGTGTATACAGACTATGGCAGGAATGGCTCAGTGTAGTGTATACAGACTATGGCAGGAATGGCTCAGTGTAGCGTCTACAGACTATGGCAGTAATGGCTCAGTGTAGTGTCTACAGACTATGGCAGGAATGGCTCAGTGTAGTGTCTACAGACTATGGCAGTAATGGCTCAGTGTAGTGTATACAGACTATGGCAGTAATGGCTCAGTGTAGCGTCTACAGACTATGGCAGTAATGGCTCAGTGTAGCGTCTACAGACTATGGCAGTAATGGCTCAGTGTAGTGTCTACAGACTATGGCAGGAATGGCTCAGTGTAGTCTCTACAGACTATGGCAGGAATGGCTCAGTGTAGTGTATACAGACTATGGCAGTAATGGCTCAGTGTAGTCTCTACAGACTATGGCAGGAATGGCTCAGTGTAGTGTATACAGACTATGGCAGTAATGGCTCAGTGTAGTGTCTACAGACTATGGCAGTAATGGCTCAGTGTAGTGTCTACAGACTATGGCAGGAATGGCTCAGTGTAGTGTATACAGACTATGGTAGGAATGGCTCAGTGTATTGTATACAGACTATGGCAGTAATGGCTCAGTGTAGTGTCTACAGACTATGGCAGTAATGGCTTAGTGTAGCGTCTACAGACTATGGCAGTAATGGCTCAGTGTAGTGTATACAGACTATGGCAGTAATGGCTCAGTGTAGTGTATACAGACTATGGCAGTAATGGCTCAGTGTAGTGTATACAGACTATGGCAGGAATGGCTCAGTGTAGCGTCTACAGACTATGGCAGTAATGGCTCAGTGTAGTGTCTACAGACTATGGCAGGAATGGCTCAGTGTAGCGTCTACAGACTATGGCAGTAATGGCTCAGTGTAGTGTCTACAGACTATGGCAGTAATGGCTCAGTGTAGAGTATACAGACTATGGCAGTAATGGCTCAGTGTAGTGTATACAGACTATGGCAGTAATGGCTCAGTGTCGTGTATACAGACTATGGCAGTAATGGCTCAGTGTAGTGTATACAGACTATGGCAGTAATGGCTCAGTGTAGTGTCTACAGACTATGGCAGTAATGGCTCAGTGTAGTGTCTACAGACTATGGCCTCTGCCACACTCACGTGAAATTCACGCACGTGCCGAGAGACACGTATTTTCCCTGCGTGTTGCGTGCAGGAAAGTACGTGTCTCTAGTACGTGCGTGACACGTGTGTTCTACGTGTGCTATCCGCGATAGCACACGTAGAACCGGTAATTATTATACTCACCTGGTCCTTCCTGATGTCCGCGCTGCTGTCCGTGGTGCTGATCCTCGGTCTCCAGCCCTCCCGTCTCCCCGCTGCTGCTGCTGCCAGGCAGTGAAGTGAATATTCTATGAGATTAATGAGCGGCGGTCGGCAGCAAGAGGCAGCAGCGGCAGAGACAGGAGGGCTGGAGAAGGTGAGTTAATGTTTTGTTTTTTTTTCAATGACATGTGTGTTTTCTCCGGCGCGTGTCACACGGGACCGCATCCACACTACACCCGTGTGGTGCGGGTGCGGGCCGTGTGACACCCGTGCTGCCGGTGAAAAAACGGACATGTCAGCGCTTTCAAAAACGCACACACGTACAAACGCACACGGACACACGTTCCGTGTGGTTTTACGTGTGTGTGCCTGCTACAATAGGGTAGCATTGGTTAAAGTGTCTCCGTGCCGCCGGTACGTGTAAAAAATGACAAACACGTGCCGGAGGCACGGATGTGTGGCGCAGGCCTATGGCAGTAATGGCTCAGTGTAGCGTCTACAGACTATGGCAGTAATGGCTCAGTGTAGTGTCTACAGACTATGGCAGTAATGGCTCAGTGTAGTGTCTACAGACTATGGCAGTAATGGCTCAGTGTAGCGTCTACAGACTATGGAAGTAATGGCTCAGTGTAGTGTCTACAGACTATGGCAGTAATGGCTCAGTGTAGTGTCTACAGACTATGGCAGTAATGGCTCAGTGTAGTGTCTACAGACTATGGCAGTAATGGCTCAGTGTAGTGTCTACAGACTATGGCAGTAATGGCTCAGTGTAGTGTCTACAGACTATGGCAGTAATGGCTCAGTGTAGCGTCTACAGACTATGGCAGTAATGGCTCAGTGTAGTGTCTACAGACTATGGCAGTAATGGCTCAGTGTAGTGTCTACAGACTATGGCAGTAATGGCTCAGTGTAGTGTCTACAGACTATGGCAGTAATGGCTCAGTGTAGTGTCTACAGACTATGGCAGGAATGGCTCAGTGTAGTGTCTACAGACTATGGCAGGAATGGCTCAGTGTAGTGTATACAGACTATGGCAGGAATGGCTCAGTGTAGTGTATACAGACTATGGCAGGAATGGCTCAGTGTAGTGTCTACAGACTATGGCAGTAATGGCTCAGTGTAGTGTCTACAGACTATGGCAGTAATGGCTCAGTGTAGTGTCTACAGACTATGGCAGTAATGGCTCAGTGTAGTGTCTACAGACTATGGCAGTAATGGCTCAGTGTAGCGTCTACAGACTATGGCAGTAATGGCTCAGTGTAGTGTATACAGACTATGGCAGTAATGGCTCAGTGTAGTGTATACAGACTATGGCAGGAATGGCTCAGTGTAGTGTATACAGACTATGGCAGGAATGGCTCAGTGTAGCGTCTACAGACTATGGCAGTAATGGCTCAGTGTAGTGTCTACAGACTATGGCAGGAATGGCTCAGTGTAGTGTCTACAGACTATGGCAGTAATGGCTCAGTGTAGTGTATACAGACTATGGCAGTAATGGCTCAGTGTAGCGTCTACAGACTATGGCAGTAATGGCTCAGTGTAGCGTCTACAGACTATGGCAGTAATGGCACAGTGTAGTGTATACAGACTATGGCAGTAATGGCTCAGTGTAGTGTCTACAGACTATGGCAGTAATGGCTCAGTGTAGTGTCTACAGACTATGGCAGGAATGGCTCAGTGTAGTGTATACAGACTATGGTAGGAATGGCTCAGTGTATTGTATACAGACTATGGCAGTAATGGCTCAGTGTAGTGTCTACAGACTATGGCAGTAATGGCTTAGTGTAGCGTCTACAGACTATGGCAGTAATGGCTCAGTGTAGTGTCTACAGACTATGGCAGGAATGGCTCAGTGTAGTGTATACAGACTATGGTAGGAATGGCTCAGTGTATTGTATACAGACTATGGCAGTAATGGCTCAGTGTAGTGTCTACAGACTATGGCAGTAATGGCTTAGTGTAGCGTCTACAGACTATGGCAGGAATGGCTCAGTGTAGTGTATACAGACTATGGCAGTAATGGCTCAGTGTAGTGTATACAGACCATGGCAGGAATGGCTCAGTGTAGCGTCTACAGATTATGGCAGTAATGGCTCAGTGTAGTGTCTACAGACTATGGCAGGAATGGCTCAGTGTAGCGTCTACAGACTATGGCAGTAATGGCTCAGTGTAGTGTCTACAGACTATGGCAGGAATGGCTCAGTGTAGCGTCTACAGACTATGGCAGTAATGGCTCAGTGTAGTGTCTACAGACTATGGCAGTAATGGCTCAGTGTAGAGTATACAGACTATGGCAGTAATGGCTCAGTGTAGTGTATACAGACTATGGCAGTAATGGCTCAGTGTCGTGTATACAGACTATGGCAGTAATGGCTCAGTGTAGTGTATACAGACTATGGCAGTAATGGCTCAGTGTAGTGTCTACAGACTATGGCAGTAATGGCTCAGTGTAGTGTCTACAGACTATGGCCTCTGCCACACTCACGTGAAATTCACGCACGTGCCGAGAGACACGTATTTTCCCTGCGTGTTGCGTGCAGGAAAGTACGTGTCTCTAGTACGTGCGTGACACGTGTGTTCTACGTGTGCTATCCGCGATAGCACACGTAGAACCGGTAATTATTATACTCACCTGGTCCTTCCTGATGTCCGCGCTGCTGTCCGTGGTGCTGATCCTCGGTCTCCAGCCCTCCCGTCTCCCCGCTGCTGCTGCTGCCAGGCAGTGAAGTGAATATTCTATGAGATTAATGAGCGGCGGTCGGCAGCAAGAGGCAGCAGCGGCAGAGACAGGAGGGCTGGAGAAGGTGAGTTAATGTTTTGTTTTTTTTTCAATGACATGTGTGTTTTCTCCGGCGCGTGTCACACGGGACCGCATCCACACTACACCCGTGTGGTGCGGGTGCGGGCCGTGTGACACCCGTGCTGCCGGTGAAAAAACGGACATGTCAGCGCTTTCAAAAACGCACACACGTACAAACGCACACGGACACACGTTCCGTGTGGTTTTACGTGTGTGTGCCTGCTACAATAGGGTAGCATTGGTTAAAGTGTCTCCGTGCCGCCGGTACGTGTAAAAAATGACAAACACGTGCCGGAGGCACGGATGTGTGGCGCAGGCCTATGGCAGTAATGGCTCAGTGTAGCGTCTACAGACTATGGCAGTAATGGCTCAGTGTAGTGTCTACAGACTATGGCAGTAATGGCTCAGTGTAGTGTCTACAGACTATGGCAGTAATGGCTCAGTGTAGCGTCTACAGACTATGGAAGTAATGGCTCAGTGTAGTGTCTACAGACTATGGCAGTAATGGCTCAGTGTAGTGTCTACAGACTATGGCAGTAATGGCTCAGTGTAGTGTCTACAGACTATGGCAGTAATGGCTCAGTGTAGTGTCTACAGACTATTGCAGTAATGGCTCAGTGTCGTGTCTACAGACTATGGCAGTAATGGCTCAGTGTAGTGTCTACAGACTATGGCAGTAATGGCTCAGTGTAGCGTCTACAGACTATGGCAGTAATGGCTCAGTGTAGTGTCTACAGACTATGGCAGTAATGGCTCAGTGTAGTGTCTACAGACTATGGCAGTAATGGCTCAGTGTAGTGTCTACAGACTATGGCAGTAATGGCTCAGTGTAGTGTCTACAGACTATGGCAGTAATGGCTCAGTGTAGTGTCTACAGACTATGGCAGGAATGGCTCAGTGTAGTGTCTACAGACTATGGCAGGAATGGCTCAGTGTAGTGTATACAGACTATGGCAGGAATGGCTCAGTGTAGTGTCTACAGACTATGGCAGTAATGGCTCAGTGTAGTGTCTACAGACTATGGCAGTAATGGCTCAGTGTAGTGTCTACAGACTATGGCAGGAATGGCTCAGTGTAGTGTCTACAGACTATGGCAGGAATGGCTCAGTGTAGTGTCTACAGACTATGGCAGTAATGGCTCAGTGTAGTCTCTACAGACTATGGCAGGAATGCCTCAGTGTAGCGTCTACAGACTATGGCAGTAATAGCTCAGTGTAGCGTCTACAGACTATGGCAGTAATGGCTCAGTGTAGTGTCTACAGACTATGGCAGTAATGGCTCAGTGTAGTGTCTACAGACTATGGCAGGAATGGCTCAGTGTAGTGTCTACAGACTATGGCAGTAATGGCTCAGTGTAGTGTCTACAGACTATGGCAGGAATGGCTCAGTGTAGTGTATACAGACTATGGCAGGAATGGCTCAGTGTAGTGTATACAGACTATGGCAGTAATGGCTCAGTGTAGTGTCTACAGACTATGGCAGTAATGGCTCAGTGTAGCGTATACAGACTATGGCAGTAATGGCTCAGTGTAGCGTCTACAGACTATGGCAGTAATGGCTCAGTGTAGCGTCTACAGACTATGGCAGTAATGGCTCAGTGTAGTGTATACAGACTATGGCAGTAATGGCTCAGTGTAGTGTATACAGACTATGGCAGGAATGGCTCAGTGTAGTGTATACAGACTATGGCAGGAATGGCTCAGTGTAGTGTATACAGACTATGGCAGTAATGGCTCAGTGTAGTGTATACAGACTATGGCAGTAATGGCTCAGTGTAGTGTCTACAGACTATGGCAGTAATGGCTCAGTGTAGTGTGTACAGACTATGGCAGTAATGGCTCAGTGTAGTGTCTACAGACTATGGCAGTAATGGCTCAGTGTCGTGTCTACAGACTATGGCAGTAATGGCTCAGTGTAGTGTCTACAGACTATGGCAGTAATGGCTCAGTGTAGTGTCTACAGACTATGGCAGTAATGGCTCAGTGTAGTGTCTACAGACTATGGCAGTAATGGTTCAGTGTAGTGTCTACAGACTATGGCAGTAATGGCTCAGTGTAGCGTCTACAGACTATGGCAGTAATCGCTCAGTGTAGTGTCTACAGACTATAGCAGTAATGGCTCAGTGTAGTGTCTACAGACTATGGCAGTAATGGCTCAGTGTAGTGTCTACAGACTATGGCAGTAATGGCTCAGTGTAGTGTCTACAGACTATGGCAGTAATGGCTCAGTGTAGTGTCTACAGACTATGGCAGTAATGGCTCAGTGTCGTGTCTACAGACTATGGCAGTAATGGCTCAGTGTAGTGTCTACAGACTATGGCAGTAATGGCTCAGTGTAGTGTCTACAGACTATGGCAGTAATGGCTCAGTGTAGTGTCTACAGACTATGGCAGTAATGGTTCAGTGTCGTGTCTACAGACTATGGCAGTAATGGCTCAGTGTAGTGTCTACAGACTATGGCAGTAATGGCTCAGTGTAGCGTCTACAGACTATGGCAGTAATCGCTCAGTGTAGTGTCTACAGACTATGGCAGTAATGGCTCAGTGTAGTGTCTACAGACTATGGCAGTAATGGCTCAGTGTAGTGTCTACAGACTATGGCAGTAATGGCTCAGTGTCGTGTCTACAGACTATGGCAGTAATGGCTCAGTGTAGCGTCTACAGACTATGGCAGTAATGGCTCAGTGTAGTGTCTACAGACTATGGCAGTAATGGCTCAGTGTAGTGTATACAGACTATGGCAGTAATGGCTCAGTGTAGTGTCTACAGACTATGGCAGTAATGGCTCAGTGTAGTGTCTACAGACTATGGCAGTAATGGCTCAGTGTAGCGTCTACAGACTATGGCAGTAATGGCTCAGTGTAGCGTCTACAGACTATGGCAGTAATGGCTCAGTGTAGCGTCTACAGACTATGGCAGTAATGGCTCAGTGTAGTGTATACAGACTATGGCAGTAATGGCTCAGTGTAGCGTCTACAGACTATGGCAGTAATGGCTCAGTGTAGTGTATACAGACTATGGCAGTAATGGCTCAGTGTAGCGTCTACAGACTATGGCAGTAATGGCTCAGTGTAGTGTATACAGACTATGGCAGTAATGGCTCAGTGTAGTGTCTACAGACTATGGCAGTAATGGCTCAGTGTAGTGTCTACAGACTATGGCAGTAATGGCTCAGTGTAGTGTCTACAGACTATGGCAGTAATGGCTCAGTGTAGTGTCTACAGACTATGGCAGTAATGGCTCAGTGTAGTGTCTACAGACTATGGCAGGAATGGCTCAGTGTAGCGTCTACAGACTATGGCAGTAATGGCTCAGTGTAGTGTCTACAGACTATGGCAGTAATGGCTCAGTGTAGTGTCTACAGACTATGGCAGTAATGGCTCAGTGTAGTGTCTACAGACTATGGCAGGAATGGCTCAGTGTAGTGTCTACAGACTATGGCAGTAATGGCTCAGTGTAGTGTCTACAGACTATGGCAGGAATGGCTCAGTGTAGTGTCTACAGACTATGGCAGTAATGGCTCAGTGTAGTGTCTACAGACTATGGCAGTAATGGCTCAGTGTAGTGTCTACAGACTATGGCAGGAATGGCTCAGTGTAGTGTCTACAGACTATGGCAGTAATGGCTCAGTGTAGTGTCTACAGACTATGGCAGGAATGGCTCAGTGTAGTGTCTACAGACTATGGCAGGAATGGCTCAGTGTAGTGTCTACAGACTATGGCAGTAATGGCTCAGTGTAGTGTCTACAGACTATGGCAGGAATGGCTCAGTGTAGTGTCTACAGACTATGGCAGTAATGGCTCAGTGTAGTGTCTACAGACTATGGCAGGAATGGCTCAGTGTAGTGTCTACAGACTATGGCAGTAATGGCTCAGTGTAGTGTCTACAGACTATGGCAGGAATGGCTCAGTGTAGTGTCTACAGACTATGGCAGTAATGGCTCAGTGTAGTGTCTACAGACTATGGCAGTAATGGCTCAGTGTAGTGTCTACAGACTATGGCAGTAATGGCTCAGTGTAGTGTCTACAGACTATGGCAGTAATGGCTCAGTGTAGTGTCTACAGACTATGGCAGTAATGGCTCAGTGTAGTGTATACAGACTATGGCAGTAATGGCTCAGTGTAGTGTCTACAGACTATGGTAGTAATGGCTCAGTGTAGTGTCTACAGACTATGGCAGTAATGGCTCAGTGTAGTGTCTACAGACTATGGCAGTAATGGCTCAGTGTAGTGTATACAGACTATGGCAGGAATGGCTCAGTGTAGTGTCTACAGACTATGGCAGTAATGGCTCAGTGTAGTGTCTACAGACTATGGCAGGAATGGCTCAGTGCAGTGTCTACAGACTATGGCAGTAATGGCTCAGTGTAGTGTCTACAGACTATGGCAGTAATGGCTCAGTGTAGTGTGTACAGACTATGGCAGTAATGGCTCAGTGTAGTGTCTACAGACTATGGTAGTAATGGCTCAGTGTAGTGTCTACAGACTATGGCAGTAATGGCTCAGTGTAGTGTCTACAGACTATGGCAGGAATGGCTCAGTGTAGTGTATACAGACTATGGCAGTAATGGCTCAGTGTAGCGTCTACAGACTATGGCAGGAATGGCTCAGTGTAGTGTATACAGACTATGGCAGTAATGGCTCAGTGTAGTGTCTACAGACTATGGCAGTAATGGCTCAGTGTAGTGTCTACAGACTATGGCAGGAATGGCTCAGTGTAGTGTCTACAGACTATGGCAGGAATGGCTCAGTGTAGTGTCTACAGACTATGGCAGGAATGGCTCAGTGTAGTGTCTACAGACTATGGCAGTAATGGCTCAGTGTAGTGTCTACAGACTATGGCAGGAATGGCTCAGTGTAGTGTCTACAGACTATGGCAGTAATGGCTCAGTGTAGTGTCTACAGACTATGGCAGGAATGGCTCAGTGTAGTGTCTACAGACTATGGCAGGAATGGCTCAGTGTAGTGTCTACAGACTATGGCAGTAATGGCTCAGTGTAGTGTCTACAGACTATGGCAGGAATGGCTCAGTGTAGTGTCTACAGACTATGGCAGTAATGGCTCAGTGTAGCGTCTACAGACTATGGCAGGAATGGCTCAGTGTAGTGTATACAGACTATGGCAGTAATGGCTCAGTGTAGTGTCTACAGACTATGGCAGTAATGGCTCAGTGTAGTGTCTACAGACTATGGCAGGAATGGCTCAGTGTAGTGTCTACAGACTATGGCAGGAATGGCTCAGTGTAGTGTCTACAGACTATGGCAGGAATGGCTCAGTGTAGTGTCTACAGACTATGGCAGTAATGGCTCAGTGTAGTGTCTACAGACTATGGCAGGAATGGCTCAGTGTAGTGTCTACAGACTATGGCAGTAATGGCTCAGTGTAGCGTCTACAGACTATGGCAGGAATGGCTCAGTGTAGTGTATACAGACTATGGCAGTAATGGCTCAGTGTAGTGTCTACAGACTATGGCAGGAATGGCTCAGTGTAGTGTCTACAGACTATGGCAGTAATGGCTCAGTGTAGCGTCTACAGACTATGGCAGGAATGGCTCAGTGTAGTGTATACAGACTATGGCAGGAATGGCTCAGTGTAGTGTCTACAGACTATGGCAGGAATGGCTCAGTGTAGTGTCTACAGACTATGGCAGTAATGGCTCAGTGTAGTGTCTACAGACTATGGCAGTAATGGCTCAGTGTAGTGTATACAGACTATGGCAGTAATGGCTCAGTGTAGTGTATACAGACTATGGCAGTAATGGCTCAGTGTAGTGTCTACAGACTATGGCAGGAATGGCTCAGTGTAGTGTCTACAGACTATGGCAGTAATGGCTCAGTGTAGCGTCTACAGACTATGGCAGGAATGGCTCAGTGTAGTGTATACAGACTATGGCAGGAATGGCTCAGTGTAGTGTCTACAGACTATGGCAGGAATGGCTCAGTGTAGTGTCTACAGACTATGGCAGTAATGGCTCAGTGTATTGTCTACAGACTATGGCAGTAATGGCTCAGTGTAGTGTCTACAGACTATGGCAGTAATGGCTCAGTGTAGTGTCTACAGACTATGGCAGTAATGGCTCAGTGTAGTGTATACAGACTATGGCAGGAATGGCTCAGTGTAGTGTCTACAGACTATGGCAGGAATGGCTCAGTGTAGTGTCTACAGACTATGGCAGTAATGGCTCAGTGTAGTGTCTACAGACTATGGCAGTAATGGCTCAGTGTAGTGTCTACAGACTATGGCAGGAATGGCTCAGTGTAGTCTCTACAGACTATGGCAGGAATGGCTCAGTGTAGTGTCTACAGACTATGGCAGGAATGGCTCAGTGTAGCGTCTACAGACTATGGCAGTAATGGCTCAGTGTAGCGTCTACAGACTATGGCAGTAATGGCTCAGTGTAGCGTCTACAGACTATGGCAGTAATGGCTCAGTGTAGTGTCTACAGACTATGGCAGTAATGGCTCAGTGTAGTGTCTACAGACTATGGCAGGAATGGCTCAGTGTAGTGTCTACAGACTATGGCAGTAATGGCTCAGTGTAGTGTATACAGACTATGGCAGTAATGGCTCAGTGTAGTGTCTACAGACTATGGCAGTAATGGCTCAGTGTAGTCTCTACAGACTATGGCAGGAATGGCTCAGTGTAGTGTCTACAGACTATGGCAGGAATGGCTCAGTGTAGTGTCTACAGACTATGGCAGTAATGGCTCAGTGTAGTGTCTACAGACTATGGCAGTAATGGCTCAGTGTAGTGTCTACAGACTATGGCAGTAATGGCTCAGTGTAGTGTATACAGACTATGGCAGTAATGGCTCAGTGTAGTGTATACAGACTATGGAAGTAATGGCTCAGTGTAGTGTATACAGACTATGGCAGTAATGGCTCAGTGTAGTGTCTACAGACTATGGCAGTAATGGCTCAGTGTAGTGTCTACAGACTATGGCAGGAATGGCTCAGTGTAGTGTCTACAGACTATGGCAGTAATGGCTCAGTGTAGTGTCTACAGACTATGGCAGTAATGGCTCAGTGTAGTGTCTACAGACTATGGCAGGAATGGCTCAGTGTAGTGTCTACAGACTATGGCAGGAATGGCTCAGTGTAGTGTCTACAGACTATGGCAGTAATGGCTCAGTGTAGTGTATACAGACTATGGCAGTAATGGCTCAGTGTAGTGTCTACAGACTATGGCAGGAATGGCTCAGTGTAGTGTCTACAGACTATGGCAGGAATGGCTCAGTGTAGTGTCTACAGACTATGGCAGTAATGGCTCAGTGTAGTGTCTACAGACTATGGCAGTAATGGCTCAGTGTAGTGTCTACAGACTATGGCAGGAATGGCTCAGTGTAGTGTCTACAGACTATGGCAGTAATGGCTCAGTGTAGTGTCTACAGACTATGGCAGGAATGGCTCAGTGTAGTGTCTACAGACTATGGCAGTAATGGCTCAGTGTAGTGTCTACAGACTATGGCAGGAATGGCTCAGTGTAGTGTCTACAGACTATGGCAGGAATGGCTCAGTGTAGTGTCTACAGACTATGGCAGTAATGGCTCAGTGTAGTGTCTACAGACTATGGCAGGAATGGCTCAGTGTAGCGTCTACAGACTATGGCAGGAATGGCTCAGTGTAGTGTATACAGACTATGGCAGTAATGGCTCAGTGTAGTGTCTACAGACTATGGCAGTAATGGCTCAGTGTAGTGTCTACAGACTATGGCAGTAATGGCTCAGTGTAGCGTCTACAGACTATGGCAGGAATGGCTCAGTGTAGTGTATACAGACTATGGCAGGAATGGCTCAGTGTAGTGTCTACAGACTATGGCAGGAATGGCTCAGTGTAGTGTCTACAGACTATGGCAGTAATGGCTCAGTGTAGTGTCTACAGACTATGGCAGTAATGGCTCAGTGTAGTGTCTACAGACTATGGCAGTAATGGCTCAGTGTAGTGTATACAGACTATGGCAGTAATGGCTCAGTGTAGTGTATACAGACTATGGCAGTAATGGCTCAGTGTAGTGTCTACAGACTATGGCAGGAATGGCTCAGTGTAGTGTCTACAGACTATGGCAGGAATGGCTCAGTGTAGTGTCTACAGACTATGGCAGGAATGGCTCAGTGTAGTGTCTACAGACTATGGCAGTAATGGCTCAGTGTAGTGTATACAGACTATGGCAGTAATGGCTCAGTGTAGTGTCTACAGACTATGGCAGGAATGGCTCAGTGTAGTGTCTACAGACTATGGCAGGAATGGCTCAGTGTAGTGTCTACAGACTATGGCAGGAATGGCTCAGTGTAGTGTCTACAGACTATGGCAGGAATGGCTCAGTGTAGTGTCTACAGACTATGGCAGTAATGGCTCAGTGTAGTGTCTACAGACTATGGCAGTAATGGCTCAGTGTAGTGTCTACAGACTATGGCAGGAATGGCTCAGTGTAGTGTCTACAGACTATGGCAGGAATGGCTCAGTGTAGTGTCTACAGACTATGGCAGTAATGGCTCAGTGTAGTGTCTACAGACTATGGCAGGAATGGCTCAGTGTAGCGTCTACAGACTATGGCAGGAATGGCTCAGTGTAGTGTATACAGACTATGGCAGTAATGGCTCAGTGTAGTGTCTACAGACTATGGCAGTAATGGCTCAGTGTAGTGTCTACAGACTATGGCAGTAATGGCTCAGTGTAGCGTCTACAGACTATGGCAGGAATGGCTCAGTGTAGTGTATACAGACTATGGCAGGAATGGCTCAGTGTAGTGTCTACAGACTATGGCAGGAATGGCTCAGTGTAGTGTCTACAGACTATGGCAGTAATGGCTCAGTGTAGTGTCTACAGACTATGGCAGTAATGGCTCAGTGTAGTGTCTACAGACTATGGCAGTAATGGCTCAGTGTAGTGTATACAGACTATGGCAGTAATGGCTCAGTGTAGTGTATACAGACTATGGCAGTAATGGCTCAGTGTAGTGTCTACAGACTATGGCAGGAATGGCTCAGTGTAGTGTCTACAGACTATGGCAGGAATGGCTCAGTGTAGTGTCTACAGACTATGGCAGGAATGGCTCAGTGTAGTGTCTACAGACTATGGCAGTAATGGCTCAGTGTAGTGTATACAGACTATGGCAGTAATGGCTCAGTGTAGTGTCTACAGACTATGGCAGGAATGGCTCAGTGTAGTGTCTACAGACTATGGCAGTAATGGCTCAGTGTAGTGTCTACAGACTATGGCAGGAATGGCTCAGTGTAGTGTCTACAGACTATGGCAGTAATGGCTCAGTGTAGTGTCTACAGACTATGGCAGTAATGGCTCAGTGTAGTGTCTACAGACTATGGCAGTAATGGCTCAGTGTAGTGTCTACAGACTATGGCAGGAATGGCTCAGTGTAGTGTCTACAGACTATGGCAGTAATGGCTCAGTGTAGTGTCTACAGACTATGGCAGGAATGGCTCAGTGTAGTGTCTACAGACTATGGCAGGAATGGCTCAGTGTAGTGTCTACAGACTATGGCAGGAATGGCTCAGTGTAGTGTCTACAGACTATGGCAGTAATGGCTCAGTGTAGTGTATACAGACTATGGCAGTAATGGCTCAGTGTAGTGTCTACAGACTATGGCAGTAATGGCTCAGTGTAGTGTCTACAGACTATGGCAGTAATGGCTCAGTGTAGTGTATACAGACTATGGCAGTAATGGCTCAGTGTAGTGTCTACAGACTATGGCAGTAATGGCTCAGTGTAGTGTCTACAGACTATGGCAGGAATGGCTCAGTGTAGTGTCTACAGACTATGGCAGGAATGGCTCAGTGTAGTGTCTACAGACTATGGCAGGAATGGCTCAGTGTAGTGTCTACAGACTATGGCAGGAATGGCTCAGTGTAGTGTCTACAGACTATGGCAGTAATGGCTCAGTGTAGTGTCTACAGACTATGGCAGTAATGGCTCAGTGTAGTGTCTACAGACTATGGCAGTAATGGCTCAGTGTAGTGTCTACAGACTATGGCAGTAATGGCTCAGTGTAGTGTCTACAGACTATGGCAGGAATGGCTCAGTGTAGTGTCTACAGACTATGGCAGTAATGGCTCAGTGTAGTGTCTACAGACTATGGCAGTAATGGCTCAGTGTAGTGTCTACAGACTATGGCAGGAATGGCTCAGTGTAGTGTCTACAGACTATGGCAGTAATGGCTCAGTGTAGTGTCTACAGACTATGGCAGTAATGGCTCAGTGTAGTGTCTACAGACTATGGCAGTAATGGCTCAGTGTAGTGTCTACAGACTATGGCAGGAATGGCTCAGTGTAGTGTCTACAGACTATGGCAGGAATGGCTCAGTGTAGTGTCTACAGACTATGGCAGTAATGGCTCAGTGTAGTGTCTACAGACTATGGCAGTAATGGCTCAGTGTAGTGTCTACAGACTATGGCAGGAATGGCTCAGTGTAGTGTCTACAGACTATGGCAGTAATGGCTCAGTGTAGTGTCTACAGACTATGGCAGTAATGGCTCAGTGTAGTGTCTACAGACTATGGCAGGAATGGCTCAGTGTAGTGTCTACAGACTATGGCAGGAATGGCTCAGTGTAGTGTCTACAGACTATGGCAGTAATGGCTCAGTGTAGTGTCTACAGACTATGGCAGTAATGGCTCAGTGTAGTGTCTACAGACTATGGCAGGAATGGCTCAGTGTAGTGTCTACAGACTATGGCAGTAATGGCTCAGTGTAGTGTCTACAGACTATGGCAGTAATGGCTCAGTGTAGTGTCTACAGACTATGGCAGTAATGGCTCAGTGTAGTGTCTACAGACTATGGCAGTAATGGCTCAGTGTAGTGTCTACAGACTATGGCAGTAATGGCTCAGTGTAGTGTATACAGACTATGGCAGGAATGGCTCAGTGTAGTGTCTACAGACTATGGCAGGAATGGCTCAGTGTAGTGTCTACAGACTATGGCAGTAATGGCTCAGTGTAGTGTCTACAGACTATGGCAGTAATGGCTCAGTGTAGTGTCTACAGACTATGGCAGTAATGGCTCAGTGTAGTGTCTACAGACTATGGCAGTAATGGCTCAGTGTAGTGTCTACAGACTATGGCAGTAATGGCTCAGTGTAGTGTCTACAGACTATGGCAGGAATGGCTCAGTGTAGTGTCTACAGACTATGGCAGGAATGGCTCAGTGTAGTGTCTACAGACTATGGCAGGAATGGCTCAGTGTAGTGTCTACAGACTATGGCAGTAATGGCTCAGTGTAGTGTCTACAGACTATGGCAGTAATGGCTCAGTGTAGTGTCTACAGACTATGGCAGGAATGGCTCAGTGTAGTGTCTACAGACTATGGCAGTAATGGCTCAGTGTAGTGTCTACAGACTATGGCAGTAATGGCTCAGTGTAGTGTCTACAGACTATGGCAGTAATGGCTCAGTGTAGTGTCTACAGACTATGGCAGTAATGGCTCAGTGTAGTGTCTACAGACTATGGCAGTAATGGCTCAGTGTAGTGTCTACAGACTATGGCAGTAATGGCTCAGTGTAGTGTCTACAGACTATGGCAGGAATGGCTCAGTGTAGTGTCTACAGACTATGGCAGGAATGGCTCAGTGTAGTGTCTACAGACTATGGCAGGAATGGCTCAGTGTAGTGTCTACAGACTATGGCAGTAATGGCTCAGTGTAGTGTCTACAGACTATGGCAGTAATGGCTCAGTGTAGTGTCTACAGACTATGGCAGGAATGGCTCAGTGTAGTGTCTACAGACTATGGCAGGAATGGCTCAGTGTAGTGTCTACAGACTATGGCAGTAATGGCTCAGTGTAGTGTCTACAGACTATGGCAGGAATGGCTCAGTGTAGTGTCTACAGACTATGGCAGTAATGGCTCAGTGTAGTGTCTACAGACTATGGCAGTAATGGCTCAGTGTAGTGTCTACAGACTATGGCAGTAATGGCTCAGTGTAGTGTCTACAGACTATGGCAGTAATGGCTCAGTGTAGTGTCTACAGACTATGGCAGGAATGGCTCAGTGTAGTGTATACAGACTATGGCAGGAATGGCTCAGTGTAGTGTCTACAGACTATGGCAGTAATGGCTCAGTGTAGTGTCTACAGACTATGGCAGTAATGGCTCAGTGTAGTGTCTACAGACTATGGCAGTAATGGCTCAGTGTAGTGTCTACAGACTATGGCAGTAATGGCTCAGTGTAGTGTATACAGACTATGCAGTAATGGCTCAGTGTAGTGTCTACAGACTATG